>NC_141550.1:77305000-77465000 GCF_021556685.1 Rattus norvegicus
ATCTTCAAGTATAATGCGCATTTCATTTATACTATCCCCAACAGGGTGTCAACTTTTCCCATCTCTAGTAACAATATCAACCATTTTGCTATTTGTCTAGTTAACTAATATAAAATCATCTTGATTTATCAATTTGTTTATATCCTATTAACTATTTGTTTCTTTGTCTAATTTTTCAAAAGTGAGAGTTGTGGTTTATTTGATTTCTTAATCACATATATATTTTAGAGTAAATCTTTTTATTGCTATATAGTTTTTGAATATTTTCTTCCATGGGATGGATGACTTTAACTTTACTTGAGTTTCCCTTTTGATGATGGCATTTTACATTGTTTCTTTTCCAAATGTTCTTTTCCATGTGGATTTTATTTTGTATACTTTATATTAAACCTGGTGTCCAAAGGTAGTTTTTCTTATAATGCTTCCACTCTTTTGTGTTTTAAATATATCTCTTATGTATTCTTGGAATCTTAATATTCTTTCAGTGAAGAAAAGATATAGGAATTACATGATATGGATTCTTAGTTAAATAATTTTTTTTAAAAATTGGGAGATTATTTTGAAATAATAACCTCACAATTTACTTAAAATCATTGGTTTCAAGTGTTCTCAGAAGGAAATAATTACCATTTTGTTCAGATAAAAATAAATTATGTAATTTTGGAGGGATGTTACAAGTATCTGTACTTTTTTGGTTATTTTATTTATTTACATTTCAAAGGTTATCCTGCTTCCTAGTTTTTCCTCCACAAGCTCCCTACACCTTCCCTCCTCCCCCTGCCTTTCTAAGGGTGCTCCCCCATCTGCACACCCACTCCTGCCTCAGCACCCTAGCATTCCCCTACCCTGGGTCATCAAGCCTCCACGTGACCAAGGGCCTCTCCTCCCATTGATGTCAGATAAGGCCATCTCCTGCTACATATGCAGCTGGAGCCATGGCTCTCCCCATGTGTACTCCTTGGTTGGTGGTTTAGTTCCTGGGATCCTATTCATTAATTCTTTGAGAATTTTGCACAATATGCTTTGAACGTATTTATTCACCTTAACTTCTCCCTTTGTAATCCTTACACCTGAGTGTAAACATTCCATCCTTAACACCTGAGTCAGAAATTTCTTTTTTCTTCTTTCTACATCAAGTCCAATTTGTGTTATCCAGCTAAAGAGTGAGTTCTGCTTTGGAGTCAGCCTATGAGGAGTCACACCGTCATTATTGTCATCATCATCATCACTGCTCATCATTACCAGAAAATAAACAAAAAACAGGCTTTAGAGAGGAGCCACCAGAGGTTAACAGCTCCTCAGCTGATAGTGGAGTTTCATGTCTACGTTTTCACCCTTTGGGCTGAGATTTTTGCCTACCAGGAGGTTTTGCAGGTTTTGTACATTCTATCATAATCAATGAGAGTCCATGTGTTCATCTTCCTTGACATATCTGGAAACTACTGTTGTCTTGATGTTACAAACTATACCTGGCTCTCACAATCTTCCTGTCTTTTCTTCTGAGTCTTCAGAGTCTATGAATGTCCAATTCAGGGATGAACAATCAGTGTTCATTTAGCCTCTCAAGGTTTACTAAGTCTCTGATAATTGCCATCTACTGAAAGAAGACAGTATGCTGTGATCTCTGAGTATAGCAAAAAGCCAGCGGAAGTCATTTATTACTTTCCTAAATGAACATAGTATTTTAAATAAACATTTTAAGAATTTCCTAAGATATATTCTCCCACATTTGATTCTATGCTCTCAACGAATAAACACAACACACACACCTTCATAAAGCCAAACTGGCTATTACTACTTTGATTTTTTTCCCCCAATGTCTTTCTTTATTTAATAGGCTTGAAATATCGATTAACATTTACGGATTCAATTCCAAGCACTTGCCAGAGGTGAAGGAGAGCCCAGAGTGAGCTTTACATGCTAGTCAGACTCTAAGGTGTGATGAAATTCCCTACTGTGTCGGCTGTCACGTATCCACTCCATAGGTCATTTCCCACATGGCTCCTGGTGTTGAAAGAAGCCATTTCCACTTCAAATATTTCATAGACAATGGAAAAAATGATGTGGCACTAATATCGTGTTCTTTGCCCTGCTGTGGAGAATTGAATAGACTCCATTCAATAGTGATGCTCTTTTGAAAGGAATGCCTTATCTGCCCAGGATTCATGGGTAACTCCAAGGTCGTATTTGTTTTCTTCTTCGTTGTCAAGTTGTAGACTTCTGGGGATTTGGAATTGACTCGCCATAAAAGTCATAAGCATTTCCTTCAATTTGTTGATTCTACACACTTACTGCCCCCAGCCATGTGGGAGCCTGGGTTCTACTTCTTTCTCTCTAATCAATTGCCTCCCAAATGCCCCTGGCTGCTTTGTAAAGACTCTCACTCACAAAGGCAAGGTTTTGCTGAGGCATTTCTAGTGGCACTTTAATTTCTCCTATTTTCTAACTATTTGTTTATTTTCTCACCTCTCTAAAAAGCAAATAAACCATCCAGTTAGAATTTTATTTTTGAGGTTTTTTTATTCCCTCTATTAATTCAACATGGCATAGAAACATTATTCACAATTGTGTGACTATGGAAAATAATGGTAGTCATACAGAAAGAAAAATGAGTTAAGATATAGATCCATCTTTGGGGTTCTTATAACTAAGTGGGTAAGATTTTCACCTAAGGGGGCTCAACTAATGTCACTTGTTTTCAGTTGAGTATAGTTATTAATTTAAGAGAGAAAAATTGCTAATAATCAAAATAAGTCAGCTTTGTTTTCCTGGAAATAGCCTATGAGTGTGTTTTGACCTCCTGCTACACAGATTTCCTCAGTGATTGTGTATGCGTGTGTCTGTGTATGACAGTCAGGTTTATGAAGAGATAATTAGGAAAGGCTCAGAGAAGTCCTAAAATTAGTCTGTATTTCCCTTCTTTCACCAAATATGTACTGAAGACAAGATGCCATGCCAACAAATTCAAGTATCTTTGGTTCAGTTGATCTGTCACATTTTTCATGGACTGAAAGTTAGTACTGCATTCTTAAGTTAGAGCTGATCTGTGCAGTTCGGCTTTCTATACTGGCTGAGGTAAAGTGCTTATGCCTATTTTTCTAAAGGTTTTAAAGTCTTGATCTCTCTCTCTCTCTCTCTCTCTCTCTCTCTCTCTCTGTGTGTGTGTGTGTGTGTGTGTGTGTGTCTACAGTAACATCAGAGTCATAATTTCTGCAGAGGCAGTACCCTTCCCCCCAGTGGTAAAACCAAGAAAGCGAGGTGAAATTTTTTGAGAGACATTGGCTAAGTAACATGAGCCCTTATACACAAAAGAGCCTTCCTAAAACCATCTGCTAAGTGAAGAAAGTATAGAAAACATAAAATTGTGAGAGGTTTTCTTTTTTCTTTAAAGACCCACTTTCCTAAGTTACAAAAGTAACATCATTTATATGAAGCAAAAGAAGAGATGGTAAAGCCATACGGCTAGCTAATTTTAGATGCTAGCCCTTTGAAATGGGGGCTGCATTGAATCAGAGAATGTGAAGAACCCCTCATCTTGCCATGTGCTCTGGATTCACTGTGTGACAAACCTTCAAAATTATGAATTCCTGGTCCCCCACATGGTGTTGCTATAATGGGTGGTTATGGAAGCTTTAGAAAGAGGGACCTAGCTATAGGAGGAAGACTCTGAAGAAGATGCTCCAGGTTATGCTGTCCTCAGCTATCTCCTCCTATGCCCTCTGTGTCCCACTGGCCATGCATAAACAGCTCATCTTTATCAAACCCTCACCTAACCCTGATGCTCTGCCCCTTAGCAGTCCTAACAGGCATGAATGCAGCCCTCTGACACTGGGAACCACAATAAATAGCTTTTCCTCTAGGGTGTTTCTGTCAGGTGTTTGGTCATTGAAATGACAGGGAAAGAGAGACAGTTTGATTGCCCGATTACAGTCTCTCCCGTTCATAATGTTTAGCATGAAATGCATCTGCCCTTGGCTTGGGCTGTAGTACTTCAAAGGGCTCTTTGCAGGCTTGCTACTACTGAGATGAAACATTTTGCCCCAAATAAATACTGATTAAGCAAAGGAGATTAGAAATACCCAATTAGCCTCCTGAAGCAAGGCGAAAACATGCATGCCCTGTTACTAAGTCTGCTAAACTGCTAATGTCAAGAATTGGATACATATGCCAATATATTCTTATCATAAAGTAAACACCAAGCAAAAAACACAAATAAACAAATGAACCAGTAAAATATGTATCAAAAAATTATCAACCATTCTGGGAGGTTTCTGTGTTTCGTACCGGGGGTATTTTTGAACTGATCTATAATACAGTCAATGCCATTTTAAGCATGTTGACATTCTCAGACCCTAAGTTACCCCTGGCTATAGTTATGCTGTGGGCATGAATTCTAACTGTTTTGCTGTGGGCAAAATTTTCTAAATAGGCTAGAGTTGCATGATTGGGCATAGGGATATACATCAAATATAATGAATGCAAATTGCTAGTGTCAAGTGTATTTAGCCAGGAATAGAATACAAGGTGGAGAGAGCAGGGCACGTCCCCACACACCTGCCCCACCATGAGATTTGTTTTGTTCTTAACTAGTTTCAGATAGAACCAAGCTCTGGTACCTCGTGGGGTGGTCATGGTAGTGGTAATGATGGTGCCTGGGGAAGCTAGATTTCCAGATGTATAATCTTCTCCAAACACTCAGTCACTACTTATTCCTGTAGCCCCAGGCAATTATCTTTTCCCCTCCATATCTAAGTCTCTTCATGCCCATAATCATCAAAGACAGAAATAGATACAGGTCATAGTCTGAGAAGCACGAAGCACAGAGGGGAAAAAAAAAGAGAGAGAAAACGAGCACTAACCACACAGTAAGGAAATAGGCTTGCACAGTGATACAGTTTAGGATTGTAAAGCCATTAGTCTGGACCAGCCACACATGATAAAGCAGATGAGGAGGGCTCTATGTTAACATCTTTTGCCATGTGTGTGTGTGTGTGTGTGTGTGTGTGTGTGTGTGTGTTTGTCTCACGTGGAAAACTGTGAGTTTGGTCCAACTGGCAATTTTTATGTATCTTCAAATAATAACCGTTTCAGAAATCTTTTAGTCTGCATTTCTTTTTATAAATGTGCGTGTGTGGGTGTGCGTGTGATATGTGTGTAGGGGGGTGGGTGCACATGTGAGAATCAGCATACAAAGGCAAGTTGTCAGGCGTCAGGCAGAGATGGAGAGATCGCTGTTAAGATCAAAGCCAGCCTGATCCGCAGAGCAAGTCCCATACATGGGCTTATCACGTTCTACTCTCTCTGGTCCAGAACTTGCTATGTGGATCAGGCTGGCCTTGATCATACAGAGATCGCTCTGCCTCTATCTGGCAACTGCTCAGCTTAAACCAGTCCTAACCCCTATCTGGGTCTGCTGGAATCTGGATTCAGGTCTTCATGCCTGTAAGGTTTATATAGCAAGCAAGTACTCTCTTGACGGAGGCAACCACCCAACCCAGAGAATTACCCTTGTCAGTGTAAGTCAGCTCATCATCGCAAAAGATGCAGAGAGCCCCCTGATGCAGCGAGTATGGGTAACTCTGAAACAAGCGGGTATCTGTGAGGATTCTCGGACATTCTTCTATGTCTGCTTCTAAAGAGGCTCTTACGAAACATCATCAAAATTGACTGGGCCGTGGAACTTCGTTTTACCTTTTCTTGTGAAACATTAATAAACGTTTCATGGCGCATTTCTGGTCTACAGAACAAAGTTCAGAAAATGTAAAAATTATTCGCTCACAATCACTCTTTGATTTCACCTCTATTTTCTAGAAAATTAGAAGTCAAAAGATCCAGGACCTAAAACGGAAACTGGAACAAGGCTTTTCTGTGATGTTTGTTTTTTTTATTTTCTGTTGTGTTTTCATCCTCTCCCTCTCCCTCTCCCTCTCCCTCTCCCTCCCCCTCTCCCTCTCCCTCTCCCTCTCCCTATTCTCCTCCCTCTCCCCCCTCCTCTTTCTCCTTTTTCTCCTCTTTCTCCTCTTTCTCCTCTTACTCCTCCTTCAATTCTTAAGTTACTTTGCATTTTGTTTAGCTGAAAGAATTTTCAGAATTCTATTTTATCAGTGTAAGAAATTCATGTAGTTTTGTAGCATTACAGAAGGGTTAAAGACAGTACTTACGCTTAGTTACTAAGAAGATGTACAGGGGTTACATATGGAAACCTCACGTGAATCATGTATCAATGATAATCCTTTAATAAAATCTTAGCACAAAAGCAAGTATCAACCAAATTGAACTCATTTTTAGTGAGCCCACTAAGTGACCCTAGGAAGAAACTGGATCAGGATGGTTTCATCAGTTCCTTACCTTTCTTACATCCCACAGCCTTATACAGACATTCGTTATTTAACTGACTGTGTCTTCTACTGAGCCACTCAGGAGATGAGCGCTGTCACTGCACTTTCTTACTCGACAGACACCGCTTGAGGATTTTAAGAAAATACTGTGTTCCTGTTCCTTGCCTCTCTTGGGGTGTGAAGAGTAGGAGGGAAGAGGACAAATTAATTAGTTAATAAAATAAAATAAAAACCAGCATTAAAGAACATATCATAAAACCCTGCTGAACGCTAGAATCGAAACAAATTACTTTACTTCTGTGAGAACCTCTTAATTAAAAATGTGTCTCAGCTAGACATTTGCAACCTTTCTGTTTGTCCATAATGGCTTATTTTTGTTAGGGAATTACTGCCACATATCTCTAGATCCATAGACAAAAACTGTCGGAGAGCCCGTCATGGAAGTCATTTGAGAAACAGGATATGCAAATGTTAAGGTGACTTCTCTGCCCTGAACAATGTTGGTATCTATGATAGGGATAGGCAGCAGCTGTGGTCTAAAGCTCTTCTTCCCAGAAAGCTGAGCAGGGACCCATCTCTGGCTACAACAGTCAAATAGACATCTGTGCTCAAAATCCAGTACAGCCCCGAAATATTGCCTTTTTTGTTAATATGACAATTGCCAGTTGTTTTTGGTTTTGTTGTGGCATCTAAGGCCAAGAGGGAAGAAAACAAAAATGACCAACTCTAGAAATAGTTTGAACAAAATAGTTAAATAGTTAAGTTTCCTGACTCACTGTTATACAAGTTAAATAAAATGATTTTCATTAATTTTCAAGTCTCTTTCACTAGACAGATAGAAGTTGGGACTTTTTTGTTATGCTTGGTTTTCTTGTTGTTGTTCTTAGAGTTGCCATTTAACATAAAGAGTGTGGAACTGCAGATAGAGCTCAGTTGGTAGCGTGTTTACAAGAATGCACCAAGCCCCAAGTTCCAGCTCTAACGCCATAAACCAGGCAGTGTGGCACATAGCTAAACTCCCAACACTTATTCGTTTGAGCTTTAGAGATAAGAGAATCAGAAACTCCAGGTTATCCCTGGCTATATCTTAAGTTGCAGATCAGCTGAGAACCTGAATAAACAAATCAATTAATCAATCAAATGAAGATTATTTTTAGAACAGTAAATGAAAAACACCACAATTATTTAATTTTGAAGTAAGCATATGTAGGACTCACAATTCTTAGTTAAATATATATATATATGAAAAATGTACATAATAAAACATTTATCTATTTATAGTATATTACTATATTACTATATTACTAGTATAGTAATGATTACATTAACATTCCATAGAAATGCAGTTGAATTTCTCAGCAAAGTGTAAAATCACAGAATCTGTGAGATGAATGGATGGGAAGATATGAAAGAAAGTTCAAAATGCAAGGTGATCATAATTGGGGGTCATCAAAGACTTAGTGATGTGTGATATTCTGCCATGATTCATATATTGGTTATGATCTCTGTATAAGGACATATATTTCTTAGATTATTGTATCTATTCTTTGAATTCTTTTAAGAATAATATATATCTTAATTTCTGTAAGTAATATCATGGGTAGATTGTATGCTGCTTTCTTTCTCATGTGGCTGTCATTTTCTCCATGTCTTTTCTTTGGATTTCTTGATGGGTTTTCAATGTACACATCTACTCCAGGAACCATTCCTGAGACCTATGATCTATGTTCGTTTGCATCCCAACTTTTAACCTGACAGTTCTGTTTTTCTTCTCTCTTAAACTTTTTTCTGATGACTTAAAGTAAGTTAATCAATGTACTTTCTCCAGAATGTACCTTAGAACTGCTTTGTGTTTTCTCCTTCATCTACAATACTCTTTCAGAAATACAAATTTTTGTTACATGGGCTGACACACTCCTTCTGACACTTTTGTAGGTGTAATGGTTTACAATGTCTTTCCTTCCTGAGGGTTAACATTGCTGAGATACTTATTCTTAATTGTATGGCATGGTCGCTCTTTAGGCAACCCCTCCCCCCAAAATCCACAAAAACCCAAAACAACAAACAGCAAACAAAAACGAAATGAAACAAAATAAAAAACAGAACAAAACAAAAAAAAAAGACCACTCTCATTCATAATTCTAAGAATTCTGTTTAGCAATACCGTGAATTATCTGGGGAAACCTCACTGGTAATCTCCATACTTCTCTACCCACACCAGGGATCAGAGATTGCTTATGGCACGCTCTGGGTCTATCTCCTGATGATTCGGAAAGCTCATTCACTACTGTAGCTCTACACTAGAGATTTTATGATCTGCCCTGCAGCCTTTCCTCTCCTCCTTATACAGTTAAGACCAAAAAGGGGGAGGATTTGGGTAAATCTCCTTTACTTAATCAGTCTTCCTTTATACCTCAGTCATTAAATCTGTAATCCATACAGAAATCATTTTAAATCTTACATGCTGTAGTCAACCTTATTAACCACTTTTCCTCTAAGAACATTAGTTGCAAAGAGGTTTGGGATCACATTGGGAATTGGTTACCAGTGACCCTGAGATAAATCCTCCCTTCAAGCTAGAAAACATGACCTTGCCATTTTCCCTCTTTCCTCTGCATCTATTCTTTAGTGAACTCAGTTTTTTTCTTTTCATCCCCAGAGTGATGTATGGAATCCCAAAATATGTTGATATGCCAAATCCAGCCTGGCCGTGCATGGTAGGGACAATATGACATGGTTCCCACGCCTGAAACAGAGCCATCAGGGCATGTGTTGATGGCTGTTGTAGACATAGGCTTGTTTGTGTTATAATGTACATATTTTTGTGTTCCTCCTTTGAGGGACATACTCTCTTCCAAGGTTAATGACTCTATGACAATCAGAGACAGCAAAGGTCTGAGAGGTAAGGGTGTGTCTAATGTCTCAGCAAAATAATAGAATGTTGTGACCTTCAGAAGACTGTGGGAAAGAAACTGAAAAAACGAGTTCAAAAATACATTATTTCTCAACTACGCAATATATAAGGATGCAATATGAATTATATGAGGGGCTTTGAGGACCTAGAAAAACAAAGGCAACTGCACTATGAACAAACTTTTCAGAAAGATACAAAGGAAGTCAGATACAATGGTAGGCAGATTCCTGAGTTCAAGGTCAGCCTCCAACAGAGGACAGAGGGTGTTTAGGTAAAGGCCCAAGCATGGTAAAAATGGTAATTTCAGGGCAGGGTTCCACCCAGCTAGTTTATTGTCTGTACTTAACAAAAGCAGGCAGATTTCTGCATTCCTTTGCACTGTTTTTTAAAAAAAATGTGCTCTTGGTCTCTTTCTTGGGGCTAAGGCCATGGAATGCTTATTAGTGGCTTGGTCAAGAGTGAACCTGGAATAAATGACTGAAATGATATGTAAATAAAAGACTAGGCTATTGCTTTGCATGAGATTAGCAGAATGCAAAGGAGTGTTCTTTAGACTTTTTTTTTTCTAGCTAGAACTGAGTTTTCTGGAGATCTCTGAAGATAGAATATAGCTCCTATTGAATTTTTTTTCTAACAGGAATTTTGACCTTGGTAGAAAAATCCCAAGAAATTGCTTGGAGAGCAACCACAGCTCTTTTGGATTTTGTTCTGGCAACTATCTAGAGAGAGAACTGCTTGGAGAGTAAACATAGCTCTTTGAGAATGTTTTTATGGAAAAATCCAAGAATTTTTTTCTAGCAGCCTTTTTTCTTTTTTTTTAAATTTGGTCAGAAAATCCAAAAGCTATTCAGACAGCTTTCGGAAATTTTTTTTGTACCATTAGAGAGCTATCTCAGGCAGAGAGAGCTGTCTCAAAAGAGAGTTGTCTCAATAGAGAACTATCTAGAACAGACTACAGAGCCAAGGGCTATCTACAGAGACAGTCTAGGGAACCATCTCAAGTAGAACACAGATCATCAGCTTGGACCCATGATTTGACTTCCTGTTGTTTGCTTCATCACTTTCAAACACCTCTTACTTAGAACCCCTCTCCAAGCAGGTGCTTGGGATTGGCATTGATATTTGGATAATGGGACCTTTGGGAAGCAATCAGATTCTAATCATCTTATAGTAATCATTTTATAATAGAATAATACCCTGATAAGGAGAACCATAAGAAATCTCCCCATGCAAACATCATAAAAACACTAAGTCAGACAGAAAGGAAGGTTGGTAATCAAAATGAAATATTTCTAATTTCAAAAATAGTATGATAACAAATTGGTGTTAAATTCTCCAGTTAATAAGTATCTTAATCTGTTTGAATATTTTTTTAAGATATATCTTTACTCTGCCTTTTGTCCAATCATTGTACAGACTAAGACATATTTCTTTTCTGCCTTTTTTTTCTAATCACATGACAAACATTTATTGCCCTTCATTAACAGTAGCCCCTATTTTGGGAAATGAATATAAAAGGATCTAGCCCCAAATTTCTTGGTTTTATGAATCACAGATTGAAAATACTAAGTAGTAACATGTAGCATAGGAAACATGAATTCATGTGCAAGGCTAAAATCTTATAGGAATCATAGAAGTCTTCATCATCAATATGATATTATCACAACAGAGTGAAATTAAAAAGTAAAAACACAAGTCTAGCAAACAGCTAAGGAATAAGACTTCTAGGAAGGATGGTGTAACAGGTAGTTATGGTTATTGACTACATCTAAAACTCACTGAAGGTCCAGTAGCTGGAAACACGTATGGGGATATTATCATTATTATTATTATTATTATTATTATTATTATTATTATTATTGAATCATTAAGGTTTCCAAAGACCGACCTGAAACATGAATCATTGGTGTTTGGCCTTAAACCTGAGCCACATCTTCTTGTGGCAGTCCATATAAAAGGGCTCTGTCAAATTCTTCTATCTTGCTGCGCAGACATTCCTTGGTATAAGAACCTACTTCTTCTACATATGGGGCTGGGGCCATGGGTCCCTCCATGTGTACTCATTGGTTGGTGGTTTAGTCTCTGGGAGCTCTGCTGGAGTCTGGTTGGGTCACACTGTTGTTCTTCCTATGGAGTTGCAACGCCTTCAGCTCCTTCACTCCTTATTGTCCAGCATCAATAGGAGGAAAAGACCTTGGTCCCCAATGTAGAGGAATGCCAGGGCATTGATGTGGGAGTGGGTGGGAGAGAGTAGGAGCATCCTCATAGAAGTAGGGGGAGGGGGGTTATAGGAAAGGGGGAAAGGGGATAACATTGGAAATGTAAATACATAAAATATCCAAGAAAAATAAAATTAAAAAACAAACCTACTTCTTTGGGATTACAATATAGACTGCAGACCAGATGAGATACCCAGCCTCATAGATTAAACAACTATGATATTCTTGCCATTTATGTTAGGGATCAGCCATTATTGGATTAGTGAGGCCATAGTCTAAAAGCCATCATAATAACCCTCCATTTTAATATATATAGATTTCTTCTATGAGTTATATTTATCCAGAGAGTCCAACTAATACAAATACCCAACTACTTTAGTGTCTCCTTGGTAGAAAATGGGCTTTGTATGGTCAGAGAACAGGTGGGAGACTCAATGATTTAAGGAAGAATGTCAAGATACTAGAGAGGTTCAGGGAGGTTGTTAGTACCAACCCAGCTCTCCTAAAACATGATGATGATATTTTGCTTGTTTAAACCTTGAATGGATTGCAACCTGATAAATAATAAATTATATATCCTTTATATATATTATTTTTATTTTTTAATATCTCAATCACAGTTTATCCTCCCTCTACTCCTCCTAGCTTTCCAAACCTCTCCTCTCTCCTAGATCCACTCCTCATCTGTTTCCTCTTCAGAAAATAGGAAGTATCTAGCAGATGACAGTCAGACATAACAAAATAAGGTACACTAAGTCAAGGTGAAAATTCTCATATCCAGGCTGGAGAAGGCAACCCAATAGGAAGAAAAGAGTCTTAAGTATGGGCAAAAGAGTCAGACATAGTCCTGTTCCCACTCTTATGAGTCCCTTAAGAGCACCAAAATTGTTGACTGTAACACTTTATATCATATTCAACTGGGCTTTCTGTTCTACTCAGTCACATGTCTCCATTCTGGTGTCTTTGACTTCAAACCATCACTTCCACCTCTTGTCTTACATAGTTGTAATTTTATCCGAATTTTAATAGCTGTTTCATATCACCTGGCCTTTACATCAGTAGTGGCTGTTGCTCCCATGAAATTAAGAGAATTTCCTGGTGCCACCATAAACTGTCTCTTTATACACTTTTGTTTAAATCTCCTACTATTTGTAATATTTAGAGTGAAAGGAAGCATTTGTCCCAGATTCTTTATTTACTTCCATGGGCTAAGGCATCCATAACTAGATGGTCCATGAGGGTAATGCTGCATTCCCACAGCTGAGGGGTGAAATCCAATTAACTACACATTGTCCTCTTCAGTGTTCAAGGTGATTTACACTGAATCTCCTATCAAGTCCCTGAGGTTCCTTTATCAATAAGAAATGCATTCATAGGCCCCTGTTTCTCAGAAGCCCAAAGGTAAAGATCCATAACAAAATAAGCCATTTGGAGTCTTCATGGCTTTAAAAAAAATTAGAAGATAGGTAGCTTCAGAAATTAGCATCTGAATAACTGTGACTGTGGATAACCTCAAAGGAATATTGTTCACAGCTGCCAGGTAAATAGGATTCCAGCAGTTTAGGTGGACTGAAAATAATTGACACCTCCTTAGGAAGCATTTAAGAAACTAGAGAAAACACCTGCCACTGTTCCAGGAAAAGAAACTTTTCTGAGGAACCCCTGATGCCACCCCCACCACAACTTCTGTGTATCCACATGGACCTAGCAAGTCAAGGCACTGGTGTGTGATCTCCTATCTTTTATGAGGCAGACCATTATAAAAATGCAATCCATTTTTGGTGGGTTCCATGATGAGAATTAAATGTAAAAAGAAAAAAATACAAAAAATTGCAGTTCTCCAGAGCTCTCAAGGTTGCCAAGAATTACCATGTGAAAAATAGGGAGTCTGGAAGAGAAAGACACACAGTCATATATCTATACCTTCAAAGTTAGCTCTCAGCTAACAACTAGTCATACATCTTCTTATCATACAGTGTGAGTTTTTGTTGGAGAGGCATCCATTTTCCATTGCTTTCTCAGTGGAATCAAACTTTGTCTGAAGACACAAATAGAGATGTAGCTTAAATTTAAGTAAGCCTTAGTCTTGAGGTGATGTCCACACAGAATGGTCAACCACCAAATAACACTGAGACACTAAAACCCAATCGACTTCAAGAATTCAATGAGTTTGTTTGCTACTGAATATCCTAAAATTCGGTGATTTATATTGAAGTGAAAAACTTACTTTTAGAAATTGATAATCTGGGCTGGGAAGATGGCACAGTCAGTAAAGAACTTGCTCTGAAAACATGAAGACCTATATTCAGACCCCAGCACCTGCATAAAAAGCCATGTAAGATCATGCACACCATTAATTCCAGATCAGGGGAAGTAGGGACAAGAAGACTTGGGGCTTGCTGGCTAGCAATCCTAGGTGAATTAGTGAATTCCCACGTCTGTCAGACACCTTGTATCAAAAGATAAAGTGGAGAACAATGGAAAAAATACACTCAACACTAACCTCTGGTCTATACAACACACACACACACACACACACACACACACACACACACACACACACACACACAGTGTATGCCATGCATATAAGCGCACAACCAAAAAACGATCTGAAGTTGATCTTTATCAATCAGGGTAGATGGATGCTTAATTCTGGGGTTAGCATGGAAGTGTGTGTGTGTGTGTGTGTGTGTGTGTGTGTGTGTGTGTGTACATATACTTGTATATATTATATACATTTTATGTGATGGTATAAATTAAATAATTGTTAGAGACAAGCTCATTGACAACAAGTAGGAATGTAGTATTTGTTGGACCCCATAAACTTTGTAGGTAAATTTAGTTCTTTAGAGGACCACATTTCTCCAAGAGAAGCAATCTGCTTTATACATTTTCACAGGGTTCTCAGCTCTATAATTTCCCCTTCACTTAACAAAGAGGGCAGCAGCCACAGCAATTACCAGCAAGGACATTATCATCTAAGGTTATGGTCTTCAATAGGGAGCTGTTCAACACCCTGTAACTGCCCCAATCACGACTCGACAACTCTGTGATGGGAACAGCAATCTGTATGTAACAAGCCCTCCAGGAAGACTTGGAATGATTCAAATGGAGAATGGACCACTTGGAAGCAGCCACTGGTCCTCAAACTGCAGTACAGTGGTTCTATTTCAGCTGGGTTAGTACCCATCCTAAGGTCAGATTGGGGAGCAGAGACAAGTGCGAAAGACATGAGAAATCTTGACAAGAGGATAGCCTGGAAAGGCTAGAGATCATTTAGTGATAGCCTGTGTCATTAATGCCTGGCTCTTATTATTCTAGGCATGGAGAAACAATAGAGGCAAGGGTAAAACACTTTTCTTAACACTGATTTCCATCCGAAAAACCCCTGTTTTAAAAAAAATATGGGCATGGTGTTGGAACAGGTTTATGATCCCAGTATTGGAAAGACAGACAAAATGGATCCCTGAAGCTGGCTGGCCAGCTGGCCTAACCTACCTGGCATATTCCTGGCTCAAAAGGAATGCTTCTCAAGAGAAAGAGAAAAGCACCTGAGAAAAGTTATCAAGAAAGTTCCACTAGGCATACATACCTACAGTAAGCGAATGTGCCTACACATGTGTGCGCACACAAGTACATGTGCATGCTTATATTTGCATACATACACAAAAAGGAAATTAATATAGCAGCAAAAATATTAGGCTTGTAATTCTAATTGGAGCACTTCTTCAGAAAGTTGATAGTTTCATATATTTATGTAATGAATTTTATTCATTTCAGCCTCTCTCCATTCCCCTGAATCATCCCCCCTCCTACTAGAAACCTTCCTTCTTACCAACACGTTCCCTCCTACCTTCATGTGCTCTTTATGCATGTGGCTGTCTAGATTAAATTGAAATTCCTTGCCTAGGCATGAGCAGAAGGTTCTTACTGGAGCAAGGGTAATTAATCAGTGACTGCATCACTGAAGAAAACAAAACTCCCTCCTCCAACAACCACCAATTGCAAAGAGTTCCTTAGAGGTAGACTTCAGCGGCCCCTCCTCTAGTCATGTTAAAATGTCCTGGAGCCTGGTCTTGTGCAAGTCTTGTACAGCAAACTCATTGTTGCTGTAGTCATGCCAAGCCCAGAAGTTACTTATCTCCACATTCTCTGTGTGTTCTCTCTCTCTCTCTCTCTCTCTCTCTCTCTCTCTCTCTCTCTCTCTCTCTCTCTCTCTCTCTCCCTCTCTCTCTCTCTTCACCCCCTCTCTCTCTTTCTTTCTCAATCCTTCTTCCCCTAAGATCCTTGTGCCTTGCAAGGAGCGGTACACATACTTCACCTGCTTTATTTAGGGTGGCACACTCTGCCGTCTGTTATTCTCAGTACTTGGCCAGTTGTGAGTATGATTTCTGTACAAATCATAGTCTGCTATAACCAGGAGATTGTCTGATGAAGACTGGCCATAACACTAACATATGAATGTAAACATGGATATTTGGAAGGCAGTTTGATATCTAGCTCTGTCCTCAGACAGATGTCAGAATGCTACAATATCTAAGTCCTAAATAGCTGCTCATGTAGTTTTATAAGCAACAGATCCTTGGTCTGTACCTTGAGTCTGAACTTGACCTGGTAAAGAGAGAATTTGGCCTGAACAAATAGTTAAATTATCCTATCACTGGACATTAAAACAAAAAGAAACAAAGAAACATTTTTTTTTAAAAAGCCCACTCTATTAATCTCTGAGTCCTGCATTTTAACGGCATGGAAAGAGAGGAGCTCAGTGTTCTTGGAGTGATTGTTGACTATTGTTTGACATAGTAGATTTCATGCTTTACAACCCATGGTATAAATATTGTATATTTGCTTATATTTTGGAGACCCAACACTAGCCATTTCTAATTCCACTCACAATCTGTCTGCAATGTTATGGCCACAGAGGCCCTGTGATCTGTCCCCTAGTGTGTGCTTTTAGCAGCTCTCCTGGGACCCTGCTGTGTCTATGGAGTTCCCACATACCAGTACCATCTCATTAGCCTAGCCACATAATCAGTCCAATGCCTGTGGACTACAGCTGCCAACTCACTTAGTGGGTCACACTTCTGTTCTTGGTGTCTGATTATTTTGTCAGTTGCCCAGATTGAGTCCTGTGGATGGAAGGCAGCCTCCTCCAGGAGTGTTTACAACCCATGCCATTTTAATTGACTTTGGGAAGAGCTATCTGCATCCACAACATGTTCTATCTTATCTCATGTCACATCCAGTTACTCAGGGCCAAACATGCTAATGCTTAGCTGTTCTGGGATTTGGTAAATCAAGCTTAATGTGGTCACCTTTTAGCTGCATCAAGCTCACCTCAATGAGAATATGTGTGTGTTCGTATGTGTTCTTCCTTTCCTCTTTTGAGAAGCAGCTAATATTAAGGCAAGATTTATTTTTGAGAAAGAAAAAAAGAAAGGGGAGTTGTAATATCTTTTGTGAGCTACATTCACCCCAAGGCATTTATCTTAAAATGTACTTTGTTTCTGATTACATCATTCTGACAGCCAGGATGGGAAGCAACGACGTTGGGAAATTGTCAGAACCAATCTCAAGTGAGAACTGTGGTTCAATTCCATTTGAATGTCAACAATAAAAACACAGGAAAGGCTTCATGAGCAAATGTTCAAACTTCAGGGGAAAAAGAATCAAAGGACCAGTTATTCCTATGTGCTTGCCTAAAGATCCATAACGTTGTTTGAAGTGCACATACAATTGAATGTAACCTTCTACAAAGCTAAAACGATCAGAACCATTTGAAATATTTGAGAGAAAAAAATAAGTTTTCTACCACTCCTTTATCTGGAACTTTTGAAGAACAACAGCAGCATTAGAAAATACAGAAATAAAACATTTAGAGATATATAAGGATTGTGTGACTATATATATATATATATGTGTGTGTGTGTGTGTGTGTGTGTGTGTGTGTGTATTCACATATAGAACAATGTATATGCATATATACATCAATATGCATATATATAATATTTTCCCAGTCTTTGTCTTTCATGTTGTAATAGGAAAAGAAGAAAGTCTACATAGCTCTGATTTATTGGACCAGGCTATAAAATATAATTCAATGAAAATAAATATGACAGCTGTAGTTCATTAGTCACTTCTAATAACCACTCATTTTAACCATGAGAGTACAGAGACCCAAGTGGGCAGGAAGCCACAGATGACCTTGTAATTCAATTGGACCAGTTGAAGCAGACTCCCAAAGCTCTATTCTTTCACCACTGGTTTGTATGAGTTTTTTATTTCTGTTGTGAACTGGCTCTACATTTTTTAAAAGCACATAATGGCACGCAACCCAGCAGGGTTGGAATGTGATTAGACCTCAGTACCACGCTGATGAAAACAGAGGACGCGTTCAAAATGACATGACATTTTGAATGAGAGGCAAATGTGGACCCTTGCGTGTTTGGCTTTGTGTTTGTTTCTTGTTTCCTTGATTCTTAAACCGACTTCTTTTCAGGGGAAAATGTGCTCTCCTGAAACAGCTAACAGGAGGCTCTGTAGGTCACATGCTATTTCCAGGACCTGAAATAAACAGCATGTGCTGTAGATGAAGTGCAAAGCATCAGTTCTGAATCACTCAGCCCCTGGGAGCTTGGCTCAAGTTATTATCTTTGATTTTACTTTCCAGTTGTTATTAAGTTCTTTCTTTATTGACTACCTTGATGGCTTTTGTACCAATCAACCCTGATTCAGCCACCCATAATCCCTCCTTGAACATTAAAGCTGTAATAGGCTAATCAGCTCTAGCCTTCTATTGCCTGTTCGGCTTAATACCCGGTCCTATAATTTCATTTCATCTCAATCAATTCAACACAAGAGATGTTTGTACTCTGCACAAAGCCCAGGCAGGCCATGTTCATGGTACGATTTGCTAAAAACCCCATATACTACCTAGTCTCGTAACATAAACCCCAATTCATTCCTAGGCATTACTTTGTACACCTTCACTGTATATTTTAAGGTATTTAGTGGAACTGAATAGTTTGGGAATTGCATCGTTATTAGATGCAATTAGATGTTTATTAGACGATTTCTGAGAATGTCATAGGAAACATGTCTTTTCTGTGTCACAACCTACCTTTGGGTAATAAGATGCTTTTTATACCAGCTGAATAATTGAATTAAAAATTTGATATGAAAGATATTAGGGGATCTAAATGAAAGAGCTGATAGTCCTATTTCTATAAAGTTCTTACCCACTTACATTGATTCTGTCAACTAGAACACTGAATTCCCCTATAAACATAAGATCTCTGGTCTTGTCATGCTATGAGGAGGACTACAGGTAGGGTCTGGAATAATTTCTCTGCCTTTTAGATTCTATGTGTACCTACCATGATTCCTCTTTAGCAGGCTTACACCTAATCCCTACATCTTACAAAGAATTGATAATGGAATCAAATGCATACATTCATTAATTTTAATCCCTGAACCAAAATTAAAATAGCAAATTACAGATACCAACCTTCTGGGTCTATGATGGCATGCTTTTAATGGCCATCGCTGTCACAAGTAAGCTTTCTTGTAGTCTTTTACTTTAAACCTTTATTTCACAAATCCTGTCATCCATTTTATCTCCAACTGAAATCCTTTTACTTCTGGAAATCACAGATTTTTGTTATCTGTTTGCCTCCAAAAAGTCAAAGTGACCTCACTTCAACCACTCTGATCATAATAAACAAACAAACAAAAAACATTTGTAACCCTTACAGTCTTACAGAAACCGCAGGAAAATCTTCATCCCTGACTGCCACATTTTTTGCATGCTTTTAGCACATAGGCATCTCCTTGGTATGTGTAAAATGCTGCATATGCACAGAGAACTTGTCAGCTAGAAAATGCTTGAGGGTGCAGGCTTCGCTGCAAAAGGATGTGTGTGAGCAGATGCTTCTGTCCACACTCCGTCAGCTGACAGATCAGTGTGCATTTGCCTAAAGAGTAAAAAGATAACAGCTGAGCCCATGCAGGAAGAACAATAGAAGACGGTGTCACCGAGATGACTTGAGATAACACAGTCCAGAAAAACTTAGACAAGCGAGTAAGAACAATGAGGAACTGGACAGATTGTTTTCGTATAGAGGATTCTTCTGTATGTCTCTTGGATGAGAAACCCCCTCAAAAGACTTCCTTAACACACAAAAAAAGATGCCCTAATTTTCTTTCTCCTATCAGAGATTAGCGTTGTGGATCCCTAACATAAGGATTTCATGAATATTAAGCTGCAGACCCTTTAAAAAACATAGAAGGAAATGAGCACTTATGGTGTGTCTGTAACAAAACAGTAAACATGGTACTGTCTCTGCTACACATGTAGCTGGAGCCATGGGTCCCTCCACGTATACTCTTTGGTTGGTGGTTTAGTTCCTGGGAGCTCTGGGTGGTCCAGTTAGTTGATATTGTTCTTCCTGTGGGGTTGCGATCCCCTTCAGCTCCTTCAGTCCTTCCCTTAGCTGTTCCATTGGGGTGGCCGGGCTCAGTCCAATGGTTGGCTGTGAGTATCTGCATCTGCATTGGTCGGCCTCTGGCAGAGCCTCTCAGGTGATAGCCATACCAGGCTCCTGTCAGCAAGTGCTTCTTGGCATGAGCAGGAGTGTCTGGTTTGGTGTTTGCAGATGGACTGGATCCCTACGTGGTGTGACCTCTGAATGGCCTTTCCTTTATTTCTACTCCATTTTTTGTGCCTGTCTTTCCTTTGGGTGTTCTCAGGTAGCATCAATGGGAGGGAAGGCCTTTGGTCCTGTGGAGGTTTAATGTTTGAGCCTAGGGGGATGCTAGAGCACCAAGGCAGGAGTAGATGAATGGGTGGGGGGGGGACACCCTCACTGAGGCAAAGGGGAGTGGGAAGGAAGGGGGGCTGTGAAGGGGAAACTGGGAAGGAGGACATCATTTGAAATGTAAATAAATGATTAATGAAAAAATAGTACCATCTCACTTAATACTATAACGTGATTTTTTTTCACCGATTTTTACATAAAGACCTGGGAATTGGAGTAGCACTACTCCTAGTTTCAGAAAGCTAGGTGATGAAGGACTCAGATGTCTCTATTTCTTCATTTGACTGAACCACACCACCGTTGCTACACTCTGGAGGTGTGGTCCTATTTAAGTACAGAAAGAAAGAAAACAGCCTCCTAAAAGACAACGTGACTATTGAGAAGATCACAATAGTTCCAGACAGTAGAAAAGAAACAGCAACTGGAGTCAGGGGCTTGGAGTCAGGGGCGGTGCTGGACCTGTGTGGCAGCACGCAGACCGCATCTGGAAAAATGCTGGCTTCACTGTGTCCTTGCTCAGTGCCACCCTCCAGGCACACAGCACACTTCCTCACAGTACCTTGTAAATTCCTTCTCCAGGCTGACAGAAAACATGTCCCAGAGGTTCAGAATTCTGTGTGGTTCTCCCTATCACAAGGTCTTGGGATGTTAAGCAAACAGATGGCTTCCATTGGCAGTTGTTTTCCTATGTCTAAGGAAGAACAGACTTCCTATTCTGTTCGCTGTTAGGACACTTAGATTGGCATATTTTTCACGGGCCTTTACAAATACTGTCAGTTTCTCTCCCTCCACTCTTAGTACTCTTTATTTTGAATTCTTCTCACCCATCTTTTATGGGTGCTATCTCTTCTAAAGGACATGTGATATGAAGTCTGTTGCCTCTTTCCTGAAATGGAACGTCCACCATGTGCCCACTGTCACTCCTAGTGCAAATCTCCTTCTCCTACCTGCCACAGAAGTATTCTACTTGGTTATCCTTACCCCATAGGACTTATTTCCTGGACATACCCATTCTTCCTACCCTTTTCAGTATCTCCACCCATACTCTATGTCTTTGGCCTTGAAACGAGTCATCACTTACATGGATAGGGTTCACTCTATCCTGGTAGGTCCTATGGTCCACTCTAGCTCAGAAACATCTCTCCTCTACGCTGCTGTAGGAATAACTGTTGGAGACCCAAAGACAGTGAGTGATACTCTGCTTTCCTGAAGCTTCTTTCATTTTCTTTGTTTAAGTGTGTATCTTGTTGTTTGTTTGTTTTTTTTACTTTTCTCTTTTCATTTGTTTTATTGGTTATTTTGTTTATTTACATTTCAAATGTTATCTTCTTCCTTTCCAGTTTCCCCTTCAAAAACTTCCCATCCCATCCCCATCCCCCTGCCTCCACAAGGGTGATCCCACCCACCCACCCACTCCCTTCCCACTGCCCTATCATTCCCCTACCTTGGGGCATTGAGCCTTCATAGGACCAAGGGATTCTCCTCCCATTGATGCCCAATAAGTCCCATCCTCTGCTACATATACAGCTGGAGCCATGGGTCACTCCATGTGTACTCTTTGGGTGGTGGTTTACTCCCTGGGAATTCTGGGGAGTTTGGTTGGTTGATGTTGTTCTTCTTCCTATGGAGATGCAGACCCTTTCAACTCCTTCAGTCTTTTCTCTAACTCCTCCATTGGGGTCCCCGTGCTGAGTCCAATGGTTGAGAGCCTCTCAGAAGACTGATGACCCAGAGGTCAATATGCTTACTTTGGATAGCAACTTTCAACTCACAGGGAGAAAAATGACTTTTTAAACGGAAGTAACTCTGTGTATATCAAAAGCAAGGAAACTAGTTTCTGAATGCAGTTTTGTTGTTCTGATAAAGTGAACATTTGCAATCACATAAAGAATACATCTCACCTATGGGAGAAATTTATGAGATGAAAATATGAGGGAACAAATGCAACGCCCAGGGCAGAGCTAAATTAAAACTCCAGGTAAAGAAAAATATCAGGGCAGAACCTCCTAAATTAAACTTAATTGAACTGGATTAAACTGAATTAAAATTGATTAGGTGAAGCCTGACATCATTATGAATTTTAATAATAATAATTAATAATGTTCATTGAACACCTGGTTGATGTGGGATATAATGCAGTCCTTTCCCCTGAATTTATGGTCCACATTAAGGAGGTAACTAAGAGTGAGATGCATGTTCAAGAGAGATGGATCTGTGGTTAAGAGCACTGGATGCTCTTCCAATGGATCTCGGCTCAATTCTTAGCACCCACATGGTGACTCACAGCCACCTGTAACTCTAGTTCCAAGGTACCCAACAATCTCTTATGGAGCTGTGGGTACAGGCACAGACACCATCTACAAACACACACACAGGCAAAATGCTAATACACGTAAAATACTTTTAAAAGAATGAAAGGAGGCATAGGCTCAAGAAAATGAGGTCTGAGAGAACTGACAGCATGAGAAGCAGGTTTAGTGCCAGACCATAAATTAATGCATAGAATAGTGTGGATGTGTGTGTGTCTGTGGTATGTATATGAATATGTGTTTGTGTATGTGTATTGAGTATATGTATATGTGTGTGTCTGTGGTGTGTATGTATATGTATTTGTGTATGTGTGATGTGTATGTGTGTGTATGTGTTTGTATGTGTGTGTCTGTGGTATATGCATGTTTGTGTGTGTGTCTGTGGTGTGTGTATATATGTGTGTGTGTGTTTTGTAGGTGTGTGTGAGATGTATGTATGTGTGTGTGTGTATGTATGTGTGGTATGTATGTATATGTGTTTGTGTGTGTTTGTGTATATGTATTTGGTATATCCACATATGCTTACATATTTGTCTCTATAGGAGTAGAATTCAGAAGAAGGTGTTAGGCACCCTTTTCTATCACTATTATTATTCCTTTGGAAGCAGGGCTTCCCACTGAATCTGGAGCTTACATTGTTTGGGAAAGCTGTCATCCCACAAAACCTGCAATCCTCCTGTCTCTCTCGTCTCCTCTAGGAATATGTTTGTGTGTGTGTGTGTGTGTGTGTGTGTGTGTGTGTGTGTGTGTATGGGTGTGTGCATATGTGTGTGTGTTTACTTTAGTTGATATATGTCTATTTAAGAACATGCATATGTGGGCATGCCTATGCCACAGTATATCTGCAGGTCAGAGGATAGAAGGCAGTTCACTCGTTCTACCGTAAGTCCCAGGAACTGGACTCAGGTTGTCAGGCTTGATGGCAAATGCCTTAACTTCCTGAGCCATCTTGTCAGCTCCCCTCATGAATTGCAAATATTTAGGAGAGGAATAGGTTTCTGAAATTTTGCCCTATTTGGTAGTTACTG
This sequence comes from Rattus norvegicus, assembly GCF_021556685.1. Lineage (NCBI taxonomy): Eukaryota > Metazoa > Chordata > Mammalia > Rodentia > Muridae > Rattus > Rattus norvegicus. The sequence goes on from NC_141550.1 coordinate 77,328,625, forward strand.
ATAGAATAAGAAATTATTGGTTTTGGAAGCATAGGAAACAAAGTCAAACAGATTAATTGTATAAAAAAAAACTGAACAAAAATGAAATCGGAATATATTACTTCATTGGTGAGATTTAAATGATCAAGGAATATATTAACAGTAGTTTTCTATATATTTACAATGACTTAAATTTCCTAATCACTTATCATATTATATATATCTGTACGTAGGTTTTTATTTTGAGAACATCAGTTGTTATTGGACATGGGTTTTAATGCTATTTATGAATTTTTCCCATTCATGATTTTTATAATGGGTTAAAATCAAGTTGAATTGTTTTTCTTGTACTTCTTACAAATATGGACAGCACAAGAGCAATTCTGAGAGGACTGTGAGCCACAGTAGCACTTTGGTATTATGGAAGTTGGATTTCAGAATGTTACTTCGAAAACCTAAACCCATATGCTTTATTATAAGATCATAATTTTACAAGATAAGTCTAAACTTCCTGGGAATAGAGATTTTACCCATCCTGGCATTTTCCTCTTTCTTTTAAGAGATCTGCTTTGCAGTTAGAAATGGGGTTCCATCTCTAGTTGGATCTGCTTCCTCTCTTCAGGCAAGTTGGAAAGGAGATGTACCATGCCAATCACTGCCTTCACTGATGGTTCTTAAGCTATTTCTTAGGGGAAGATGTCAGTGGTTTATCCATTGCAGAATTGCAGATGTCAATCACTGGTTCAGGGAGAATATGTTCTCGCTTCTAAAGAGAAGCTTTCAATAAACCAGCTAATATAGTGCCTATGTCCTGGTGGAGACACAATGGCCATAGGTATGATTCTGTGGCAGGAGGACTTCCTTTGAGGATGCATAGCTCCTCTCCATGAATAGTCACAGAAGGTCTCTGTAAAGAGTGGGAATTTTAGTTCGGTGTCAGAAGAGCATGCGGCAAACACAGCAGGACTCATTAGAACAGAAAAATGCTGTAAAAGTCAGAAGTGGAGTGAACCAATCAAAACAATGTGACATTAGAAATGTAAACCCTGAGTGCCTGGCTCTTCTTCCTTTAACAGTGTAAAGGTGAGAAAGGTTTTTATATTAGTATTAAATTCCCAATTACAGGAGAAAAATCTAGAGGACTTCAGATTTAGCAATGGGCTTTTATATCTTATACCAAAAGCAAATCCTTTGAAAGAAAACAAAAGGATAAGTTGAAGTTGCATAATATTGAGGATCTATACTATTTGAAAAATGTCCTTAAAAGAATAAAAATTAAGCCACAGTAGAGTACAAAACATGGGTATAAGAGGTTTTGAAATATATAAAAACTCTTGAAAGAGAAAAGCCAAAGAATAACACAATTTAAAATAAGTGAGGAGGATGCATTTGAAAGATACATATGGGTACATACATATTCAATTGCATAAGTAACTGGAGGCTGTGAATAAAACACTGAGTACCACTGCAAATTCGTGAGACTAGCAGAGACTCCAAACACAGACAGCTCTGAGTGCAGGTGAGAATGGGAAGTGTTGGGAATGCTCCCTCACACTTAGTGGCAAAGCCAAAAGGAACAGGTACTCTGGTTGGCAAACTGACCATCTATCATGGTGCTCCGAGGGTGATTGTATGATTCAGCAGTCGTGCTCCCACATATATCCCAGAGTGAATTGAAAACATACAATCAGAAACAAATCTGTACATGAAGTGTTTTACGAGCTCTCTTGACAATGGCCCGAATTGGAAAGCACTCAATGTACCCTTCAATACATGAAGGACTATAGTAAGGGAATACAATGGACTTTTACAGAGATAAGAAATAGACTTTTAGCCCTAAATATGTATCTAGGAGCAATAAATGCATGGTGCTTATTGAAAACAGGCAAAGGGAAAATGATACAGGTTATACAATCCCAGCTCTATGACTCTCTGGAACATGTGAAGAATCATCTGTGTACTGGTCATTGATCCATTGGGTGGATGTATAATAGAACACAGGAGGCTACTGGGGCCATGAAACTGTTCCTTGTCATATGTAATACATATCATTTTTCCCTTAGCAGAATCTATAAAAATGAAACTAGAATAATAATAAACTGTAACGATATCAACTATGGACTTCAGAGAATACTAATACATTAACATGAATTCATCAATTATAACATGTACTATCCATATGTAACATGTATGAAGGATGTCACAGGAAACATGGGGGGTCTGGGAATTTAAGAATATGTAGAACTCTGCAAACTACTGGATTTTTATTGACTCTAATATTGCTGTAAAACATACAACATATTTACAGTAAACACACCATCAGCTTCAATACATTCAGAAACCTAGTATCACCATATCCAGTACTTGTAGGAACCCCCAAAACCATTTTTAAAGCTGAAGAATTTGTCTACAGTAAGAAAATTTAGCACATTTTATATAGTCTATGAGAGAAACTTGTTTTTAGTCAAAGAGCAGATTTTGTTTCTGTTCAATTTTATTTTATTTTATTTATTTATTTTTTGCAATCAACAAAACATCATTCTATTGGCTGAAATGGGTATTTGCCAAATTATTTTACCAACTGACTACCTGGGTACTCAAGACACATATGACAAATGAACACTATTTTACCTTAGGCTACTAAACAAGCTGGTACTCCCATTGTGGAACTGATGGATGATTGACATATGGAATATCTTCGATGCTCAAAACACTCAGCTTCCAAAAGGAGGCAATGAGCAAAGTTAGTTGACTTTCTATTATTCTCCATGCAACGTTGCCTTTCCAGGAGTTTTATATGAGTTCGAACAGTCAAAAAATCGATTGGTAGACTTAGCAACACAAAGACCCTGCAAACCTCGTGAGATGGATCTTTACAGCGAAATGAACAAAGAGGTGATGGAACTCAGATGCATATGGAGTCCAGTGAATTAATCAGGTCGATTTCTTCCTATTCACGTGAGGGTCAATCATTGATAAGTGTTGAGTGAATGGATTCTCTGATCTACAATCATTCAGAAACTATCAGGTGAAGACTGTAATTTTTATGCGTTGCTTCTGTCCTATGCCTGGGGGGGGTTACTATTCATATCCAAACATGACGAGTAGATCCAAATAACACATGAAAGGTGTGCAAACAGGGAGACATCACTTTTTCACCACATCTCATTTAGTGAGGATTTTGCCCATTAGATAGAAGTGAATCTGGAAACATGCAGATAAGACGAATGATATGTTGAGTAAACATATATCCATGTCTATATATGTGTATCCCAAATGTTCATGTTTTATTCACTCGATACAATAAGTAGTGCCTATAAGTGAGACTGTAACAATAGAAAAGATGGAAATAATATAAATTGATTAGGTAAGCAAGAGAGAACCTTTTGAAAGACAATAAATCATGTGTTAAAAAATCTGATTAATACAACCTGTAGCTGAGATTAATACACACAGAGAACGCCCCCCACAGAGAGAAAGTACACATATATCCACATGCCCAGCCAAATACATACACACATGCATACTCAGACACACACACACACACACACACACACACACACACACACTCACTCACACATCTACACATATACATTCACACACATATGAAGGCTTGTTAGCGTATAGTCACAAAAATAGGCAGGTTTCTTTCTAAGCGTCACAGGGAGACATCATAGACTATTTTTAAAGTTTTATCATATTCTTTCCCTCTCCCAGGAGAGCTGATTTCTTAGTGCACTCTTGAGTCATGACAGATAATTAGGAAATCTGGTGAGGCTTTTGTGGTACCATATTTCTGCAATTTTTATATTGTTATAAAATAGCTTCAGGGGAGACACATACAAAAAATGTATAATAAGCGTGAGAGTGCATTAGCCTAAAGTATAATTTTATTGTTTTCCGTCTGTTGTGATTATGAAAATAAACTCTTTCATGCAAAGATCAGCGGGATAAGTCATCAGAAAGATGTTGTGTCTACCAACATGCCCCATTACGTGGTATAAATAAGAACACCTTATCAGGGTGGCCTTTTTTCACTTTTCCCCTTAGGAGCAAAGTCATTGCAATCTTCCCATTAAAAGAGTCATTCGCCCACCCTCCCGAACCAGCATCGCTTCAGGGAATAGTATTTGTTTCAACAAAATCATTCCTGAATATGGGATTCAGATTTGCAGTTCACATATTTCCAAGGTGACTGAAAAGGTTTGATTTCAAGAAAAGAACGATTTACATATCGCGGTTTTCCAAGATGTACTTCTTCCCTAGAAGCTGCGTAAACAATACGTGTGTACTTTCTGTGGAGAATGTCAGCGTGCTCGGTGAACACCCTTCAACGAAATTTTACAGCAGCAAACCAAGCAAGGAAAAAGTAGGCCGTTTGACCTTGAGCTTAGATATCCACAGTATGTAAGGTGCTAAAAGCTGTCATTCAGCCACATGTACTGATCCTTTTTTAAACTGTACAGTGATTTTATCAGATTGAAGAGAGCACGTGTGACTGCGTTACCTCAATCGCTGTCACCTCCTGCTGGAAGATGATGCCGAACGGAGATGGATAACGTAAAACCAATCCAAACTAATGATCTTTCGTAGCGTTATATTAACACCCCCTTTCAAACAAATGTTTGTATTGACTCATATGGAATAATATCACCGCCTGTTGTTTGCATTAATAGTAGGGGAGGGAATTTTGAAAGCAAAAAGCAGGATTTTCGTGTTTTGAAAATACTCTATAAACCACGTGGACCATATGGCCTTTGTTGTGCCCATTCAGAAAGTGTTCCTGAATCCCAAAAGACCACCAAGGAGCCGATTGTGATGCAATCCCACTAGGGTCATTTTATTCAAGCTCAGGCTTGGACTCACCACCAACACAGACATAGCAGGACATGAGGATGAAAACCCAAGCCCTCAGCGGGACAGGGTTTTTATAAGGAATTGTCAAGCAAGTGAGGGGCTGTCCAGCCTGGCAAGTATCTAATTGGATGATTATTGTAAGCTGACGGTGGGTGCTCTGAAGTAAAACCATGAACAACCACAAAGGATCGAAAAGTGCTTCCGGAACCACCCGACTCATCTTGACTGGCTGTTGCTAGGGACTAACTATGGGGTGTGGCCACAGATCATCTAGGTGGTTCTTCCTGGAACTTGGGTGCAGCTTAGGTTGAGCTGCAGGTCAAGTTCTCAGGTTCTTTTTCTTTTAGCATGAAGGCCAGTCTGTAGATGGAGTAGGTGTGGCCTCTCAGCCTTCAAATCTAATTTTTGGAAAACTTTTTATGTAGAGACCCCATCCTCTTAAACAAAAAAGAGACAAACAAAACAAAAACGAAGACAAAAACAAAACCAAAGAACAACAAAGGACTTCATGGCTCCTAGGGGATTTTATCCAAGTCTTCTAAATATAGTTTTAAAACATATCTGGGAATCGCTATGCTCAGAAAATCATTAATTTTTACAAAACAAGGCACGACTTAAAAAAAAAAAAAAGATCATGGAGAAGGAACAAATGGGTGACTTGGTCCTGTTCTTCTGACCACAGTAACACGGTTCATGAGGGCAGAGTCTTTCCGCTGCTGCTGTTCTATATAGGAAGCCGTCTTGTTCTTTCTACTTCCTGTGCTATATGAGGCCCCACCAAGAACTGACAACTGAGTCACAGAGGACAAGTGAGCTCACTGTTTTGTTTTTGGTTTTACCTTTAGGATTACCAAAACGCCAGAATTCATTCTCAAATATATATATTTGAGATGCCAAATCTTTTAAATTCAGACTCTGTTTTAGAGAACCTGACCTAAGATTAAACTCAGGTAAACTAAGAGGCTGGTACTAGCATACGTTTCTAAGTCCGTCGGGTCCCGTCCCCCCCCCAACCCCCCCCCCCCCCCCCCGTCTCTAGGCTAATTCCCAACAAGACCAGCAGCATCTCCAGGTTACACACTCAACAAGGCCAGCGTCTACATGTTATTCCCCCAACAAACCTGCATCCCCCAGGTTACAAGCCCACCCCTTGCCTAAAGACCATCAATGCAGAGGGGAACAAAATTTAAGTTTATGATCTGACTCCCAGCACCAGTTATCATGTTAAAGGCCACAGTAGCTTTCTAATTAGGTGCTGGAAATATACTCCCTGCTTGCTGCTTACTATAAATCCTTGCCACAATAGACATTCAGGGCTCCCCTACCACCAAAGGTGTCCTGCGTGACAGCGGTGCATTGCGGGGGAGGGGAGAGTGAGAGCTAGCTCAAATAGAATAAAGACCCTGCTGTGAGTTGCATCAGATTGGCTCCTGTCTGTTTTGGGTGATGACTGACGTTTCCCTGGCACTACATATTCAATCTTCCATGCTTTCAATGTAAAGATAGTGAGCAGTAGATACCATATAGACTTCTCTGGCAACACAAGATCGAAATTTAGTTTCCAGAAAACTATTTCTATGTGGAGATGATGAAGCATGAAATCAACAACCTATATCAAGGAGGCATGGTAAGGAAAGCACTTCTCTTATTTGTTGATTTCAATTTATTATACAATTTGTTAATGTATAAACCCTTGTTTTTTAATCTGTGTCTTTATCACCAGACCCTTAGAATTTATTATATTCAATTTTATGGGGTTAGCTGCCTCATATACTTTATAAAAATATGCTTTTTAAAAAAAATTCACTCAAATGTATACACCTCATGCTTGAAAACCCAGGGACATAGGTGTGATAGGATTCTAAAGACTCTCCCATCTCCAGCCATCCATATCATAGTCTCTCAGAAGAGAGGAAAACATCAGTTCTCCAGACCTGAAAATGTATGGAGGAAAACAAACAAACAAACAAACAAATATCACATATATGAAAGCAAAGTCATTACCATCTGATCAAAGTGAGTCCAAGAGAGTGACAATCCTAAATGATGCTAAATGCATTTTTGAATATATGAAAACTTTCAATTTCCACAAAGAGCTGAACAGCTAAAGTATCAGTTTATATAGTACAGTTTGGAAGAACAAAAGCATACAAGTATTTAAACAAGGCATGCATTACAACGATTGCTATTCAGATTGAAAGACAATTTGTTGATTCTTGGTTGAGTGTTATAAATGAAGACTTTTGCAGTGGGGAGTGGGAAATGGGCAATATTTGCCAATAGGGAAGAGAAATGGAAGAGTACATGATGGTAAATAACGATTGGACAGAGTCAATGAGCTTGATTACCTCTGGATGACTGTAGGAGAAGGAAAGGAAGCAGAATTGACTGATGCAAGGAGACCTAACTACACACAGAATAAAATAATCAGCCTGTGATTCATCTGCTAATTAGTTTATTCTGGTGAATGAGAAGGATCCCTGAGTGCCTTCTAGTAGGTACCTTATATTGATAGCTCCGTAGTTTAGGAAGATTGTTTTTCAACAGTAAGAGAAGGAAATGTGCTAATGAAGAGAAAACATCACTTCCCACCATTGTGCTGAGACTCTATCAAAGACCACATGGCTTGCTGCACCAAGGAGTCAGAAGAGTCAATGATTATGGAATCATAAAGTCTCAATGCCTTCATTTTGGAGAGATAGTCATCTACACTAATGTTTCTTTTCTTTCCATTGTGGCAGCTTTCTCTTCTTGCCATGCTCTGGTCCTCATTTCCAGCTATGCCCAAACCCTTCTAAATATATACATACAAAATACATACATACATACATACATACATACACTCACACACATACATGCATACATACATACATACATACATACATACCTCCGTTTCTTTAACTTCCAGGCTACACATGTGATCTTTTGGATTTGCTCATTTTTTTAGAACAAAGCTAATATTATTTTTTCCTGTCATATGACTACAATGGCTTCAAAAGTCCCAGGGAGGCATGAAAAAATAGGAAATACTTTTCCATGAGTTCATGTCCACACACAACCACAATTCACAACTATACAAAAGCAATTCAAACACTCATCACCCCAGAGACAGAATTCAATGTATCAGGAACTTGGGAAGGTATCATGTATATGATTTTGATATTGTATTATTTTTATTAATCTAAGTTGACACATGTGTTGTTCTATGTGAATTCACATAAGACTGTCTGTACGGTCTCATATAACAAACTGCAGTGATTGTCAGATAAGGCCTTCTGCCCAAGAACATCACTAGTGTCTGTGAATTATGTGGAAATTACACATCGCTGAGCTACTGTGCTGGTCCTTTATATACCAGCATCCCAGCAATGGGCCCAGCAAATTGGGTGTTCATTTGTCTTCTGTAGATGTGTGGTCATATTTAATAAGTATAAAGAGGGTGAATTTCCATATTTTAAATTATTTTTTCTTCCATAAGTGGAAAGGACATGCATAGGACTTTCCTAATCCATCTAGTCTTTAACCCTGTGCCTATAGAACACTTGTTCAGTATTTGATTTTAGTAGACTCCTAAAGTGTCATTGCATAAGACAGAATAAATGGGGTCATGTTTTGATTTATTATAATAAAAGGTATATGACATTTTCTTATGATTATGTAAAAACATTTGAATAGATATATTTAAGAAATGCCATCTCAGCACCCATGTGGTAGAGGCAAGGGGATCATAAATTGAAGGCCAGCCAGGGATACATCATAAACTGTAGGACAATCTGTACAATGATGTCAGAGCATACTCCTTAGTCCTCCCAAATAGCTCAAAAGAGGGAAAAAAGGTTATTTTCTGTCTTTGCTTATTCTATAGCAGTGATTCTTTTCCGACCTGTCACATTTTGATACATAGTTTGTGAGTGACATCACTCTGTGCCTCTCATTTAGATTGCAGTGAGAATAGATCCTCTTGGAGGGGACTGGGCCTTCTCAGCTTAAAAAAGAAAAGAGTCTACTATGAAAAAAAGAATGTTAGATTTTTGATTCATTTCCTTAAGAAAATGAGTAAAATTATTAAAACACCTCCACCTTAATGCCCATTTTAATGTAAATCTGAAATTACTAAAAATATATTTTCATAGAAGATTAAAATTGCAGTGAAAGACAATACAGCTTATTATCATAATAATGGGTGTGGCCTGACTTTATAAGTGCTGAAGGGGTATAATTATTAATTGAACTAATATATTAGCTTACTGGAGAATTTTAGAAGAAACTACCCAAAGCAATACTTTTCTTTTGGGATATATTTTGTTTTGCTCTTAGGTAGTCTGAGAAATTTAGCTCATGTCAATTGGCTAGTGTTGCATTCCTGTGTCTGTCTATTTGCTTAATATATTCCAAATGTTCACACATGATAGGAACTAACCAATGTTGGCATGTAGACATTTCCAGATATGATTTTACGGCATTGCAAAGCCATGATATGGTTATTGTCTTCTACAACAATACATGTTCTCTAAGAGGTACCACTTAGAAAGAAATGCTCAAGTTGACAGTTTGCACTCTGGATTTATGTCATATGTCATTCTTCCTCGACAGGAAACACCTTCCTTGCTTACTTGATGGTCTTTGTCTATTTTCTGTTACTATAACAGACTGACACAGAATGAGTAATTTCTAAAGAAGGTAAGTTTATCAGCCTACGGTTCTGAAGGATGGGAAATCCAAGGACGCAGCCGTGCTGTCTGACAAGGTCTCCTTTGCTTTGTTGAAATGTCACATGAACATAGAGGGAAGAGACAAAGAAGAGCAAACTGATTTTACAACAACTAACTTCGGGATGTACCGGTTTCTGTCATACTAGCATTAACTAATTCAAAAATCCTCAAGCACTGTGGTCCAATACTTTCCAGTGGATTCCACATCCCACCACTGCTACATTGGCATCAAGCTCCTAACAGATGAATTCTGGCAATCATACCAACCGTAGCACTGATTGTAAGCAATCTAGTCTTCAGGAACATGGCAATGGTAAGAGGGAAAACCCTAAAATAAGACTAAGAGAGTTTCTGCTGTAAAAACAAAACAAACTTAAAACCAAACAAGCAAAACAGAACCATTGGCTCCCTGTGTATTACTATGTATTAATTTTCACGTGACGAATCAAATCAACATGAAAAGAAAATTCTTTTTTGTAATGTATGTATAAATAGATAGGTACCATTATTTTCCGTTTCTAGCTGAAGGTTTTACCTCAAAGAAAAGTGAAAAGATTGATATATTTTGGTTTACAACTAAAATCAAATACCAATCAGAACTATCAACTTGAGTTCCCAATGTACACACAGGAAAGACATCACCATCCTCCTGATAGATGAACGGATGATTTTGAATAACCACTGAGAAAGAGTTCAGGGCTAATACATGCTACCATAATTTCAAGCTAAGCTTAACAAAATTTAGTCCATAAACTAGAGTTTTATTAGTCTGTATCATAACACCACAGCCATAAAAACATCAGTGTGTGTGTATTTGTGTGCGTGTGTGTGTTTGTATTTGTGTGTGTGCATGTGTGTGTGTATCTGTGTGTGTGTGTGTATCTGTGTGTGTGTGTGTGTGTGTGTGTGTGTGTGTGTGTGTGTGTGTGTGTGTGTGTTGGAGACAGGGTATAATGTAACTCATGCTGGCCTACAACTTATTATGTAGCAGAGATGACCTTGAACTCTTCATTCTCTGGCCTGCTCAACCCTACCTTAAGCATGAGAATTGCAGATATATGCCATCATATCTAACTACCACCTGTGCAACATCTTAATTCATTTAATAATATGTAATCTAGGTTTTCAGGTGGTTGATTTACTTTTCTTAATGTTTTGGCTTTGTCTTTTTTTTTTTGCTTTAGCTATTTTTATGTCTTAAATTTATTTATTTTTGTTATATACATTCTGGGCAAAGTCAGGAAACACAGTGATTTGGGGGACTCAAATTAGTTAATCTCCAAGAATTGTAGTTCTTGAATGGGAACATTCAGACAGTGGTTTTCAGCATTTTAGAAAGTTTCCTCTTATTAAGTAAGAGTGACTCAACTGTGGCTAACTTTTGTAACGGGAGAAACAGGTCAAAACTGCCTAGCCTCAGGAAGGCTGGAAGCTACTGTTAGTTTTTGAGGGAAGATAGAGCCTTCCTGTGTGAAATCACCGTTCACCCAGGTGCCTAACCTCAATGAGATGCCTACGACTTTGACAATTCCGTCTCCTTCCCGCACACTCAGCTGCCGTGCCCATCAGTTCTACCTCAGAAATGTCATCCTAGTCACTCGAGACCCAAGTCATCATTCTGTCTCCTTAAGTTGGAACGGTTCTAATTGCTGTACAGCAAAACACGCTAAAGCCTAAACAACCAGTGTTCAGAACTCACACTCCTGCCCCTTTTGATAGACTTATAATAATTACACACAGGTAGGCAATAACAATAAGATTGTCTCATGTATGCACTGTGAAAGAATCAAACCATGTCTTTGACAGTCCAAGGCCTAGCTTTGCAATAGTGGATCTTTAAATAGTGGGATTAGCTGGAGGGGGCAGCTAAAGGGAGTAGCGGTAATTGAGGCTGTTTGTTTTGGCTTTGTGTAGTTTGTGTATGCCTTGTGTAAAGGAATTGGGGCTTTTATATGCATATATACATATACTCTCATATATGTTTTATATAATATATTATAAAATATATTACATTGTTATGCATAATACATATATAAAATATTTTAATTGCATACTTGATATTTTATTAATATTATTTTATAACTAATATTCAATGGATAATTAAATAATCATGAAATTTGGATTTATTAATATATATATTAACTATAATTTATAAAATATAAATTATTATATATAATATATAAAATTTATTCTTAATCTACCAGAGCTTCTCATAACTATTCCAAGTTGCTTTATAAAAAAGTAATAATAGTATTAAATTCCAGTAATTATCTAATGTTCTGTTTCTGTTTTCTTTTCATATTATGGTCAGTAAATATGACACTTGTTTTATTCTACAGAACATGTGTGTTTATATTTCTTTTAAGATGAGAATTTATAAATACTTTACATCATCACTGTGGAAAAACTACTTGACAAGAACAGCTATTGGAAGAAACTTGATTTAGTTCACTGTTTATGTGTCCAGCCTGTTACTCTGAAGAAAGTATAGTGGTGGGAGCCTGAGGATACTGGTAACATTATATCCATACTCAGAAGATGATTGGGAAAGAGATTTTTAAGCGCCCTTTCTCCTTTGTATGTAGCCAAAGACTCCAGTCTCTGCAATGCTACTGCCCTACTGCCCTACTGCCGTACTGCCCATATTCAGGGATTTTGTTTGTCTGTTTGTTGTTTTGTTTTTCTTTTTGTTTGTTTCTTCTTAGTTAAATTTCTCTGATAAAAATCCTACAGACATGTCCCAAACTAGGCTTCATAAACTACTGAAAATCCTCTCAAGCTGAAAATGAAGTTACACATCAGCTAATGACATCATGGTTCTCAGCCAAGAGAAAGATTTCTTTGTGTTTGTGTATGAGTGTGTTTAAAAACAAATTTTAATTTAAATATATTTTGAACATTTAAAGTCTATGAGTTATTAGAAAATTCGAGAAAGTAGAACAGAGACATACAGTTCTTTTCTGCTGTCACCATGCCTGGTAACAATGGGGTAAAATCTCATTTTGTAAGAACTTTCCTATGGATAACTAAGGCTATTCTTACATGGTATTCTCTCTAGCTATATTTCATTCTTCCTGCTTGTGTTGTGTTTTATAGACATGAGCAGAAACGACATCCCATATTCATCACAAAGAAAACAATGCAGAATATTGGCTACCATGAGTTACAAATACAACTGCAGGCTGTATGTGCAGTCATTTCATGGAACCTGAACTTTGTCATCTTTGGGAAGGGCATAGGAAGAAAGGTACCTGGGTCACGATTAACAAACACACTGGCTGTATCAGGTAGATATAATCTTAACAAGTCTTGGAAAGACATAGAAACATATTAGATAAAGATATCTTGGGGGAACAAAGGATAATATTTGGAAAAATCTGAAATAATGAACTCATTAAAAATGGTCTGTGTTATACATGCTTGTTTCTGTAATTGCTGTATCCATTCTTTAAACTGTTGTTCTTTTGTAGTGTGAGAGTGTGTGTGTCTATTGGTGTATACTTACATACTACCTATGCCCATATACATAATTTATATTATAGAGAACAAGTAAAACCACATCATACTACAGATGCGGACATTTGTCACCATTGCTCTGAAAATCACGGCCACTGTTTTACTTATTTAAAAGCTATCCATGGCCATTTTATGAGCAATGAACTAATAGCTACGTAAGTGTCTTTAAAGGTATCGGCACGGATTATATAAACGTTTGGCATCCGTGAGTAGTGCAACAAATATATAGTAATAAATAGTGTTGGAAGATAGGATTTTCAGCTTTATGAGACTGTTCTCATAATTAAGAAGATACATCACCTTTAAATTATAAGACTTTTCTCTTTTGAGCGTGACAGAAATTATTACAGAAAATGAAGCTATGCTTGACATAATGATCAAAGCATACCTGTGCACAATTATTTAGATAATGAACTGATTAAACAATTATACAACTTCATAGGATTTCAAAAATGAAATACACAAAATAGCCTGGTTTCCTTTGCTCATATTTATCTAAAAAGGTGTTTCACTCAGTCTCACTAAGAATATCTCTTTCTCATCATTCTCCAAAATTAAATTGCATGTCAGAGACTTAATAAAGTGTAAAGCTGTAATTGTTGAGCATCAGCTCGTCTTGAGTTTTAAGTATAAAATATACTATGAACAAATATTATTCTGGAAACTTAATTGACCATTCCATTTTTCAAACGTTTCCTATGTTTTGTTCTTGGGATAAATTTATGTGATACTCTTACAGGACTGCCTTTATTCTAAATTTGGGCAATTTATGAAAGTATAGATTGGTCTCCAACAGATGGAGCACTATCTGTGTGTGTGTGTGTGTGTGTGTGTGTGTGTGTGTGTGTGTGTGTAATTTCCAGTGTATTAGACAATCGTAACTGAAGTACAATCCCACGTACAACTAAGTAGAATTATCTAGACTATCAGATTCTTTTTATCTATATTTCATGTATGTAATTTATACTGCTTAACAACATGTGAGAGTTTTAATTGTCATCTGAACACAAACTTTGGTAGAGGCTCTCAAGAAGAGATCTTCTATAACAGGTTGGCCCATAGGCATGTCTGTGGGACATTGTATCAACTTTCAATAACAGATGTAGAAAGACTCAACCTATAAATCAGAAAGCCATTCCCTGAGTTTGTTTCCTGAATTGTGTAAGAATAAAAAAAAGAGAACTGAGAAGAAGGCAGGAAAGCATATTTTTTTTCTTTCTTGAGTATGAAAGTGATCAGCTGCTTGAAGTTCCTGCCTTGATTTCGCTGTAATGATGGACTCTAACTTCTTCCCTTAAGTTGTTTTGAGCCAGGGTCTATCATGACAATGAAAAGGAAATTAAGATACCTTGATTGTTTTTAAATATATCAAATATATGTTAAATATATATAATTCACAACTTTTTAAAATGTCCATTGTATTTAATTTGCTTAGTGGTAAATTTTTGATTCTTTCAATTCTTTCTACCTGTGCCTTTTTAACATGTCTGTTTGTGTGTGTTTTCTTCCCTAAGGAAAATTCTACTCAACTATAAATGATAGTCTTCATACTGATTTAAGTATCTAGAGAAAAGAATGTATTTTGAAGGACAGAATATTTCTCAAAAATAACTAAAATTAAATTACCCTTTGTAAATTCACACAGTCAAAGCAGAAAGATGATCAGATAATCATTGTTATATCTGGTGAAGTCAACCATAAAGAGGAGGAGAACCAGCCACCCAAATATCTCTTTTCAGCCAATGAATGTTGGTGGGAAACAAAATAGAAGGCAATTATTTTTCTAGAATGTGTCCACATAGTTGAGGTCTTAATTTCTTTTTAATATTAAATTTAATGTTAATGATAGCTTAGTATTATGTTGCATAGTTCTTAATAGCCATGAATGATCTCCTTACTGATTTAGTTAACCTGATGAAAATATTTTCAGTGTTCAAACATCATAAGATGATATTAATACTCTAAGACACATTAGAATGTATCTCATAATAACATAATAACTATTGAAGAGGACATTTTTAGAATAAAACATGAAGTCTTTCACTTGACTGTCCCACTGGAGAAAGCTGACTTGAGGGGGGAAAAAAACATATTTTATAGTTCCCCAAAGAGCTATGAATCCCATATCTGCCAAAACAGATTAAGCAGTCAGTTTGGGACATAAGAGCTCCATAGGGAGAACATTTAGGGTCCAATTAAGTTTGGATGTCAGCAAAGCTAAGTGGAAAGGCGGTCCATGATTCTAGGCTACGAGGTAGGATTTACAGCCACTGAAGACTGCATGATAAATACTAAAATTGCAGGTCAGCTCAAAGTCTGCTTCAACTCTGCGTTGAGCAGCCATTCAATTGCCCTTGAAGTGTCCCACAATTATTATCACGGACTCTTAGAGTCCTTCCAGGTCAACTCTCTATCTCTGTGACAAATTCTTTGGAACCTTCTAAGTATGCCCAAGACAGGGGGAAAAAAGAAGACTCATTCTTTGTTTAGACTCTTCCAAGGGTGAGGTGCGTACTGTCTGGCAAGGCAAGTAAGCTCTTCAACAGAGAAGGCATTTTTATATTCTTAAATTGATTTGATTCTACATATTCCTCATGCTAGATTGGTTATGATGTAGAGCTATGATGAGAGCCCTCCATGGAGGGTGTAAAACAACTACATTCTGGATACAGAAAGCTCCACACTTTTGAAGACATGGAACTGTTCGAATGTGGGTTCTTCTTATTTCCAGTTGAGTGAATTTGGGTATTTAAATATTAACATCCCTTTATATGGTTGACAAGCTGAGTTAGAAGACTTCTTTTATGAGATTTTGGCAGTTTTAAAATTTGACACATTAATAAGTTCTCAATTAAGTCTGAGTTTAGTCTTTCAATAGATTCTTCTATCAAATGGTGCTTGAAAAACAACAACATTGATAAATATTTCCAGTCTTTCAAGGTTCCCTAAGAAATGAAGATTCCAAACATTTAAACATGTGATAATAATACAATTTTCCAAGATAACTTATGAAGGCAACTTGGCTCAAATGAGGCTAGGGGCAGTTCTGAGAAAAAGTAATGTTTAAACGAGCTAGGATGATGAATGGAAATGAAAAGAGGTCAAGGGAGCCAGAATTACATGCTAGAAAACAAGGTTAGATCAAGAAATAACAGACATAAACACTGCCCAATGTAGCTTCCCTCTGGTATGTCCATTCCATATGTATTAATCGTATTAGACTAGTGGTTAAAATTTCTGAGAACAAAGAGTATATGGCATCTTAAGATGAATCTCTTAAGAGAATGAGAAACTACTGAGAATGGTTAATCGGAATACCAGTTAATCGTGATCATGTCAGTTAAGTAAGGATAAAGTGAATGTTGAGGTGGATCCATGAGAATGAAAAGAATACAAGTTCTTCAAGTTCACAGAAGCCTATCTGGGATGTGCCACTCACCTTTTGGAAGATCCTAGTATGTACTGTCAAATTTAAGCAGAATTTACATGGCCCATTAAGTCCCAATTTACTTTTAGAAAGCTCTGGTGTATAAACACAGCCATCATTCTTCAAAGCGCCCTCTCCTTCTTTCAGAATTTTCCTAGATTTAATAAAAATCACAAAGCCCCTGGCACACACCTTCATAAACACTGAACCCATTCTCACGATGCTTGTAAAAGTAGTCCTAAATTTCTGGGTGGGTTCCCATATTTTTCTTGCAAAATATAGCAAGCTTTTAGTGTTTCCTTTGTCTCTAACAAATCAGGAAAACATTAAGTAGGGTATAATATGCTACTAAGTGCTAATATGTGCTAAGACAAGGTTTGGATGGTGTGGGAAGGTGAAAGGAAAATGGTCAAATTCTAGTATCCATGGGAACGGTACTAGCCACTTGTTGTATTAAGAAAATCAAGTGCTTAAGCATTCTGATTTTAAAAACTCCACAATGTACTGCCTTTAGTTCTCTACACTCATGTTTCTCCAAAGTGCTTCACTGTAATAATACAAAATTCAGAACCATTGGCACATACGAAATTCACCCCATGCCTGAATGGGCACAAGAAATAGAATGTTGCCAAGTGACCGCTCGGGAATGCTTGAAAGCGCCCTGACTTGCATATACTCAGAGATAAAGTCAGGAAGTGCAGAATCTCTCCAGCTGAAGAGCTAGGAAAGGGAAAATGGCCCTTTTGTAAACAATAGTATGGCAGAGTTTCAGCTAATGATTTTTGTTTCTGTCATTCCCAGCTACATTTGCTGAGGAAGAGAGATGACATTGTAGGATGTGGATATTACGTGTTTCTTTTTGTGAAGATAGGACCTCTGTGCTCCTACCAGCCCAAAAATATAATTAAGGAGCAGGTGTTTGGCTACTTCTCTTCGTTTATTCTCCGGAAACAAATTTCATACAATGATTATTTGCTAGGTGCCCTTGGTCGTACTTAGAAACTACTCATACAATTATCAAAGGTTCTTTGAGTTGAGAAGACAGTGTGTTTATTAAGTTGGGAATAAAGTTATGCATAATATATCATCTCTTTTTTATCCCATTTCTGACTTATTCACAAACACATTTTATTAGCACATGAAATTATGTTCCCTTTAAATCCTAACTCTGGTTAATTTGCTCACGTGGTGCATATTTCCTTATGAGTCCATAGAGTTAATGATCTTTCATATCCATATGTATAAACTGTAGATTTAGCTGCTGATCATTTTAAGACAAGATACATTAATTTCTATCTCTGAAATTTGTTCCCACCTTCACTCGCTTTTCCAAGACTACATTAGAGATTCAACTTCATGAGGTTAGGAACTGTGTCATAATGTTTGCTGGGCTATGCAACTAGAACATTCTTTTCCACATCATGACATCTTCACTTAATCAATTATGAGATTCATTTTCTAGTCATTCGCCAATTACAAATTGACCCTTTAATAAAGATTTACTTATTTTTATTGCATACAAGTGTTTGTTCTGAATGTATGTATTGTACCACATATGCGTCTGGTGCCAATAGATACCAAAAGAGGGCATCAGATACCCTGGGACTAGAGTTACAGTCAGTTGTGGTCCTCAATATTGCTGGGGATTGAACCTGGTTCCTCTGAAAGAGCAGCAAGTGATGTTAATTGCTGATTCCTCTCCTCAGTCATTGTGTATTGGTCTTAATAGCATAGAAGAACTTGTAGGTACCAGCTTCTCGAACAAATAACTTTCGCACACACTATTTTTACCTTCACTCTAACAAGCTCTCCCTTAAATATTTTCTGGACTAAGCAATTCTTAGGTTTGGTTCGTTTTTTGTTTGTGTGTATATATTGTGTATGTGCGTGCATATGTGAGTGAGAGGAGGATATGTGTAGTCTAGAAGGTGACACTGAGCGTCCCTGTCTCACACTGGATGCCTTATTCTCTAGCGAGAGGGTCTCATTGCGGTTCACTATTTCCACCAGACTTGCTGGTCAGTGAGCTCTTTCCATCTCATTCCTTCAACACCGTAGTTATAGGCATATGTAGCCATCACTGGCTTTTACGTCAGCATGGTTGATTCAAACTCCAGTGGTTTTCTCACTTATACACCCAGCACTTTACACACTAATCTATCGACCCAGGCTCAGGAACTATTAAGTATTACTAAGTTTTGAATATGCTTGACCAGACACAAAGAAGTTTTCTCTTCATCTTTCTATCTCTTGATCTTTTTATAAAGATAGGCCTATGTTTTATTGCATACAAGTGTTTGCTTGAATGGATATACTTTACGACATATATGTCTGGTGTCAGCAGAGGCCAAAAGAGGGCATCAGATACTCCGGAAGTAGAGTTATAGTCAGCTGGCTTGTTTGTTTATTGTTGTTCCTTTTTGGTCCCCATTGTGCCAACCAGAATTTATATTTTACATCTTGTTTTACATTAATACTTACTTTTTTAAGTTTTCATACATTTATACAATGAATTACGGTCTTATTACTCTTTAGTCCCTCCCTCTAACTCCCCTTGAGATCCACCAAGCCATATTGTTATTAATATCCCCCTAAATTACCGTTGACCATGTATAATTGTGTGGAGCCTATAACTGTGACATTGACAACCTACTAGCAACCACACCACCCCCCGCGAGATGGCTTCCTATCTCTTAACAAGCATCAATCACTCATAGCTCCTCAACTAGCTATGAGGTTCAACCACTATCAAGTGCAAAAAGAAGCTTCTCGGACTGAGGTTGTGAACAGCTTAAGTCTGTGAGTATAAATAAAAAAGTTAAGAAGGTAGCTTGATAGCATGACTATTGTGCTTTAAGACATTACCAATAGTGCCCTGCTAGGACCTATGACCTCCCCGCCATGAGCCGGGAGGAGACATGTCAGGAGACAGATGTAGTAACAGATGGTCCAGTGGAACATCCTTGAAGATAGACGCTTTAAACTCCCCATCTGCATTCTTCTCTACATTTCTAACTGTAGCTTCCTCCCATGCCTCATCGCATTCTCCCTTGGTGTTATCAGCTTATAATTTCCTAGTAAGACCTCATTTGTAATGTCCTGCACATCTCTTATGTCTGACAATAATGATAATTTTTCTAACTCCTGATTGATGTTTACAACACCTCTGTTGCCTGGCATGTGCAGATGTTATTTTCATGCTCATTTTTGGATTATTTAAGAAGATTGCACATAGCACATCCAAACAGACATGGCACAGAAATCTTTGCAAGAGTTCTGGGTTTTTCTTCATACTTGATGTGACCACATCTCATTTATCACGTGTTTCTTTTCCATTTCTCGTGTGTGTGTGTGTGTGTGTGTGTGTGTGTGTGTGTATGTGTTTGTGTGTGTTTGTATGTATGTGTGTGTGTGTGCGCACGCGCGTGCGCGCCTGAAGGTGACTGATTCTGCTAGACTAGTGACTTCCACACTGTGCCTGTCGCTATCTCACTCTTAACACTGTGCCGCCATACCAACCTTTGTAGTTGTTATAAAAGTGCTGATTTTCATACTCAAATGTTAGCAGTTTACCGACTGAGCCATCTGCCCATCCCTTATTATGTTTGCTTTGTCTTAAATTTCTTACCAGTCTTTTAGTCATGAAGCAACACTCCGCTCTAGGCAGATGTGAACAGTAAGCACCTCAATAATTTCAGAGCAGTTGGTCATTATTATTCTAAACAGGTTCAGTAGCCTCTTCACAATAACCCATGCCCGTTTTGCCTGTCCTGGTATTGCTTAATTCTTAGGTTGTACACAAATGCCCTAACCCCTAGTTCTCTACTAATCTTGATTGCTGACTGTCAGAATTTTTTTCTTTTTTAATTTCAGCCCAATATGAATGGAGAAAGTTGGATTACCTGGTCAGTGTGTATGTGGGGTATACTCCAGTACTTTCTGAATATCAGGAAAAAAAATGGAGCTTTAAAATAAAATTGCATTTCTCCAATATATCGCCTTCTCAACTCTAGAAGACTTTTCAAAAATAATTGCCAGTGTTCCCGTAACTTCATTAGCTTTTCCCTTAACACTCTAGTAAGTACGTCACCCAGAGCTACAGACATGATACAATTCAGTAATTTGAGAGGAAATTGGGGCCAGCTCTTTTGCAGTATCTAAGACATTCTACTTTGCTTCCTTACCTTTCTGCCAAGTTCTGGCATTTTTCCACTTACTTTTAGACTACTCTACCCAGAGACTTTTTTCATACTTGGACTCAGCCTTCAAAATGCTGTCTCTCGGGCTTTCAAGCACCTTCAGGCTGATAGCTAACTTCCCCTCTCTCCTTCTAATTGAGTAAACACTTTTACGTTTCCAGCCGCTGGCATGTGTCTGCCAGCATGTTAAAGCAAAAGGGAGATTTTGGTATAGAAAATTATAGTAAAACATATCTGTCTTTGCATGATAGGTAATGTTGCTAACTTCTCACCAGATAATAAGAGAGAGTATCCCTTTTCAGTGTAGACATATGAAAGTAGCATGTGTTTGCTCAAGCAGTAGAGTTTCCAAATATTCCTTCCTAAAAGTCATCCTTTCTTCTTGGAATGCTTCTTTCTGTCTTTTAAACTCATAATTATGAGCTATTAATTTTCACAGAACTTGAGGAATAGAAGAAAACACACACTAATGAAAGACCAGCATAAGATTCTCTTTGTTAAATATTTTCTTTTCTTTATTTTTGGCATTATAATATGACTACATAATTTCTCCCTTCCCTGTCCTCCCTCCAAACCCACCTATGAACCCCTCCTCTTTCTCTTTCAAGTTTGTGTTCTCTTTTCTCATTAGTTGCTATTATGTGCATGTATGTATGACCATATATAGTTCTAAATAAAATCTCAATTTGTTTAATGTTCCTGGTATGTGTGCTTTCAGAGTTGACCATTGGATAATGACTATTTAGACACATATTGTGTATATTTCCCTGCATTAAATAATGTATGTCTATACATACTTTAAAGCTATCTGCTACACACTAGAAAATACTCTTTTCTTATAAACAGTATATTTTGATCAGTTTTTCCTTTGTTCTTAGTCACCCCAGATGTTCCCACCTCTCTACCCACCCAGTTTCATTTTGTCTCTTACTCCCCCTCCCCTACTCTCAAACAACATAAAACACAAAAACAAAAGACACATATCCAAGCCAAACAAACAAATACAAAAAAACAAATAGAGCATCTTAAAATGGAGTCTGTTGTGTGGGGGCCAACTGTTGCTGGGTATGAGACCTGCTGTGGAGTGTGATTGGTGTGCCAAGTGATGCTTCATTGGAGAAAATGGATTTTCCATTTCTCAGCAGGTATCAATTGCAAATAGCTCATTAGTTATGGATGGGACTTTGTTTCTATCCCTCCTCCGTACTGGGATTTTATCTGGTTTGAGCTTGTGCAAGTCTTGTGCCCCCTGTCACAGTTTCTGTGAGGTCATATGTGCTTCAGCCCTCCTGTCTCTGGGAAATGCTGTTAGAATACACTTTTTTTTTAGATTCTAATATAATTTCATTTTCCTCTTCCCTTTCTCTAAATTCTCCCAAGTACACCAAATACCTCCCATATGTTTCTAAATTTAATCTGTTCAGTATATATATAATAAGCTCTGAATGTTAATATTCATATGGAAATTTTATAGAATTTGTTTAGTAAGTTTGTTTTGAAGCTTTCCATTTTCCAATCCTGTCTATGTCTACAAATAGAAATATTAGTTTCTGGGAATCATTTGTTGATAATTTTATTTAATTCCCTTTTTAATATAAAAATATCTTCTATAGGACTGTCTGAAAAAAAATAGAGCATAAAGCAAAAGTAAATACCTAAAGTCTTCATTCAGTATTTATTTATGGTAGTGGGAATTGGATCCAATGCTTGCAGCGTGCTAAACATAGGCTCTACCACTGAGCTACTGGACCTAGTGCATGGAGTGGTGGCTTTATTTAGCATAACATTTATAGCCCATCATCTCACATAAAAACATTTAGACAAATGAAAATCACATTTGAGAATTTACAATTAGAATTTTAAGCAGAAGACATTTTTATAAACTTGCTAAGTAACCTTTAAAATGTTAATAATGGCAATAATTTAAATATGGATGCCTTTCTTTTTATTACTTGGAGAAGTTGAACTTTCTTTCTCCATGGCTTACTATTCCCAGCCCTTCAAATCTGGTGAGTGACAACTAAAATATACAATATTCATAACCAAAAAAATCAACCTGCTATGTATTAAGGTTAATTTTATTTAAAGTGATATTTTCCCAAATAATTTACTTTTCATAAACTTTATTATACAAATTTGCAATTAGGAACTGTTACAAATAACTTATTTTTATTGAAGATTTGAAGACAAACAGATTTTATCCAAAGCTCTCAGTTTCATCATGAATGACAATAATAATTAGGTTCTAGAAGCTGAATTATTTTATTAGTAAATTTTATGGATTGCGAGTAATTATAATTTGAATTAAGCTTAGAAAAAGGACAGAGTTTTCTACCATAGCCTGTGTAGACATATTCTCTACAGCTGTGTCATAATAGCAAGTGCATAGTTACAAGCAATAAAGCTACATCCTGACACATCATTACTGTGCAAAGGTCACAGTTCCGTTAAGGACCACTGCCAGTGTTCTGTGCATTTCCACAAGTATATAATGATAGGTATCTACCATGTAGAGAAATCCACTGTCTTCCAGTTTTCCAGTTTTCTACTTATTCCATACTGCCCTACCCCTTGGAAAACACTCATCTTTTGGCGCTTGAATCTTTGCATTTTGTTTCCAAAATGCTATGGGATTGAATCATGTAGCATGTAGTCTTTTTAGACCTATATACTTCAGTTAATGACACATATTTAAGTTTCTTGTATATCTTTTCATAGTTTATTACATTTGCGTAGACGAGAAAATGCACTCATAGCTAGTTCCAAGCCAGTGCCCATAATCCCAAACTCCAGTTGGCCCAAACCCCAGGCCTGCTATAGCAGTTGCCAGCATGACCCGCCAAGCTTCTATGCAAGTGTCTTAGAATAATCAGTATGGACCAGTTGTCATGCACGCTTTGAAGACCAGGGCCAGGCAAGCAACCAAGTTTCATGCCCCTCACTGCCTGGACAATTCCTATATTCTCAGGTTGAATACATCTTGGTGCCAATTCAGTGCATCCAACTGCAGGCCATGTGTGATTGTTTAAATATCCTCCTGGAAATAGCTTCTAGACCTATTGCTATTATTTTCCAATCACTAGACCCTTCTCAATAGATAGGTTAAGTCTTCAGACTTTTATCCAAAGTCCAATCATCTACTTATAAAGAAACCAACTATCTACCTCTAGACCTCCAACATCTAGTCAATTTGTCTAACATACATACACAAGGGCCTTCCCAAAATCTTCTCAGTAGACATTGGAATGAAAAGTATGTCTAGACAAAGACAACTTTTAAAAACTTGAATAAATTCTCACAAACAACAAATGGCTGCACAGACCAAGGTCACAAAAACATGAGAGAGCCAAATGATCCAGTCAGCTAGCAGTAGAAACCCCAAGGAAATGGATAGGAATGGATACAAATGCCCTCGGTGTGTGAAACTGCAAAAAGGAAACAGCTATCTATGACAATGATCAGGGAATGGCATTGGGCTCTGACTCCAAAGGTATTGACAACAACAACAACAACAACAAAAAAACCAACCAGACTAAACAGGATGTTATAGTACTGATATAGACTAAACAGTATAGTATAGTACAGGATATATAGTACAGGTCATATATCACCACAGAAAATGATGCAGTGAGCAGAGTCAAGAGGCATCCCCCTGGGCTGGCAGAAAAATATGTCAATTGTACATATGATGAGGTTAATAACCCAAATATGTAAAGAATGGTTTTAATACTATAGTAGCATATTTGGTAGGCTGGTTAACAATAAACAAAACACTCTAGTGGGAATTTCTTAGATAAAGACTTACAAATAGCCAACAGAAAAAGGAAAAATTATCAGCCTTACTAATCACAGGGAAATATAAATTCAAACTGAAATGTGGTTTCTTTATTACTAAAGTCCTATAGTACAACTTGAAATAAGGGGTGGTGATACCTCCAAAGATTCTCTGATTGTACAGGAATGTTTTAGCTACCTTGGGTTTTTGTTTTTACATATGAAGTTGAATACTGTTCTTTCAAGGCCTGTAAAAAATGTGTTGAAATTTGATGGGGATTACATTACATATGTAGCTTGTTTTGGTAAAAATGATCATTTTCACAGTTAATCTAACCTATCCATGAGCATGGCCGATCTTTCCATCTTTTGATATCTTCTCCAATTTCTTTATTCAAAGACTTGAATTTTTTCTATACACTTGCATGGTTAGAGTTACCACAAGATATTTTACATTATTTGTGGCTCTTTGAGAAGGCTGTTGTTTCCATGACTCTCAGCATCTTTGTTGTTTGTATATAAGAAGGCTACTTTTGGAAGTGGTCAACCAAAGACTGGTCCAACTTGAAACCCAGGCCATGAAAGGGAGCCCACATAAAAGGGAGAGACAGGGACTAGATGCTGGATAGTTGAGAAAGCTAGAATAGAACCAAACACAATTGACAAAAAAAATAAAATTAAATTAAATAAAAATGAATAAAATTTCAAAATCAATAAAATGACTCCTAATAATATTCTATTATAATTGTAAAGAAGAGCCGAGTATAATCATCCTCCGACAGACATCATTCAGCAACTGATGAGAACTGGTAAAGAGACCCACAGCCAAATATTAGGCAAAGCTTGTGGACTCCTACTGAAGAGGGAGAGGAAGAATGGTAGGAGTCAGGTGAGTCAAGGGCACAACAAGAAAACATCTCATGGAATCAACTAAGCAGGGCTCAAGGAACTCACAGAGATCTGTCATATAGGGAGCCTATATGAGTCTGACATAAGTCCTCTACATACAAGCTATGGTTATATAGCTTAGTGTTCTTATGTGATACCTAACAGTGAAAGCAGGGGCTTTCTCAGACTCTTTTTCCTGCTTTTGAATCCCGTTTCCTCCCCCTGGGTTGTCTCATCTGGTTTTAAAATGAGCGGATATGCCTAGTCTTATTGCAACATGATATGCCATGTTTTGTTGGTATCGCTAGAAGCGCTGCTCTTTTCTGAAGGGAAACAGAAGAGTGGATCTAGGGGAAAGAAAGAGAAAAGAAGAGGAGCTGAGGTTAGAACATAATACAGGAGAAAAGAATGTCTTTAGAAGCTACGATGTGACATTACCACATTTTATTTTTTTAGAAGGAGTAGTATCAAAAGACTTAACTAACCATGTTGGTGAGGACAAACAAGGAAGGAAACCGCTGCTGGTAAGAATGTAAATTAGCGGAGAGAGAGACCTCACCGCCTGGTCAGGTGGGCACTCCTGAGGCTGCAGAGAAGAAGAGACCACCAACACTGCCCACCCCTGCCCACATCCCTGGCCCAAGAGGAAACTGTATAAGGCCTCTGCGCTCCCGTGAGGGAGGGCCCAGGAGCGGCAGGACCCCTGCCTGAGACACCGCCGTAACCTGAAGGAAACAGACCGGATAAACAGTTCTCTGCACCCAAATCCTGTGGGAGGGAGAGCTAAACCTTCAGAGAGGCAAACAAGCCTGGGAAACCAGAATAGACTGCTCTCTGCACATACATCTCGGACACCAGAGGAAAACACCAAAGGCCATCTGGAACCCTGATGCACTGAGGCTCCCTGAGGGGGCGGTGCAGATCTTCCTGGTTGCTGCCACCACAGGGAGCCCGAGGGCAGCACCCCGCAAGCAAACTTGAGCCTCAGGACCACAGGTAAGACCAACTTTTCTGCTGCAAGTGACCTGCCTGGTAAACTCAAGACACAGGCCCACAGGAACAGCTGAAGACCTGTAGAGAGGAAAAACTACACGCCCGAAAGCAGAACACTCTGTCCCCATAACTGACTGAAAGAGAGGAAAACAGGTCTACAGCACTCCTGACACACAGGCTTATAGGACAGTCTAGCCACTGTCAGAAATAGCAGAACAAAGTAACACTAGAGATAATCTGATGGCGAGAGGCAAGCGCAGGAACCCAAGCAACAGAAACCAAGACTACGGGGTTGGGGATTTAGCTCAGTGGTAGAGCGCTTGCCTAGGAAGCGCAAGGCCCTGGGTTCGGTCCCCAGCTCCGAAAAAAAAAAAAAAAAAAAAAAAAAAAAGAAACCAAGACTACATGGAATCATCGGAGCCCAATTCTCCCAACAAAACAAACATGGAATATCCAAACACACCAGAAAAGCAAGATCTAGTTTCAAAATCATATTTGATCATGATGCTGGAGGACTTCAAGAAAGACGTGAAGAACTCCCTTAGAGAAACACAGGAAAACATTAATAAACAAGTAGAAGCCTACAGAGAGGAATCGCAAAAATCCCTGAAAGAATTCCAGGAAAACACAATCAAACAGTTGAAGGAATTAAAAATGGAAATAGAAGCAATCAAGAAAGAACACATGGAAACAACCCTGGATATAGAAAACCAAAAGAAGAGACAAGGAGCTGTAGATACAAGCTTCACCACCAGAATACAAGAGATGGAAGAGAGAATCTCAGGAACAGAAGATTACATAGAAATCATTGACTCAACTGTCAAAGATAATGTAAAGTGGAAAAAGCTACTGGTCCAAAACACACAGGAAATCCAGGACTCAATGAGAAGATCAAACCTAAGGATAATAGGTATAGAAGAGAGTGAAGACTCCCAGCTCAAAGGACCAGTAAATATCTTCAACAAAATCATAGAAGAAAACTTCCCTAACCTAAAAAAAGAGACCCATAGGCATACAAGAAGCCTACAGAACTCCAAATAGATTGGACCAGAAAAGAAACACCTCCCGTCACATAATTGTCAAAACACCAAACGCACAAAATAAAGAAAGAATATTAAAAGCAGTAAGGGAAAAAGGTCAAGTAACATATAAAGGCAGACCTATCAGAATCACACCAGACTTCTCGCCAGAAACTATAAAGGCCAGAAGATCCTGGACTGATGTCATACAGACCCTAAGAGAACACAAATGCCAGCCCAGGTTACTGTATCCTGCAAAACTCTCAATTAACATAGATGGAGAAACCAAGATATTCCATGAAAAAACCAAATTTACACAATATCTTCCTACAAATCCAGCACTACAAAGGATAATAAATGGTAAAGCCCAACATAAGGAGGCAAGCTATACCCTAGAAGAAGCAAGAAACTAATCGTCTTGGCAACAAAACAAAGAGAATGAAAGCACACAAACATAACCTCACATCCAAATATGAATATAACGGGAAGCAATAATCACTATTCCTTAATATCTCTCAACATCAATGTCCTCAACTCCCCAATAAAAAGACATAGATTAACAAACTGGATACGCAACGAGGACCCTGCATTCTGCTGCCTACAGGAAACACACCTCAGAGACAAACACAGACACTACCTCAGAGTGAAAGGCTGGAAAACAACTTTCCAAGCAAATGGTCAGAAGAAGCAAGCTGGAGTAGCCATTCTAATATCAAATAAAATCAATTTTCAACTAAAAGTCATCAAAAAGATAAGGAAGGACACTTCATATTCATCAAAGGAAAAATCCACCAAGATGAACTCTCAATCCTAAATATCTATGCCCCAAATACAAGCGCAACTACATACGTAAAAGAAACCTTTCTAAAGCCCAAAACACACATTGCACCTCACACAATAATAGTGGGAGATTTCAACACCCCACTCTCATCAATGGACAGATCATGGAAACAGAAATTAAACAGAGATGTCGACAGACTAAGAGAAGTCATGAGCCAAATGGACTTAACGGATATTTATAGAACATTCTATCCTAAAGCAAAAGGATATACCTTCTTCTCAGCTCCTCAGGGTACTTTCTCCAAAATTGACCATATAATTGGTCAAAAAATGGACCTCAACAGGTACAGAAAGATAGAAATAATCCCATGCGTGCTATCGGACCACCACGGCCTAAAACTGGTCTTCAATAACAATAAGGGAAGAATGCCCACATATACGTGGAAATTGAACAATGCTCTACTCAATGATAACCTGGTCAAGGAAGAAATAAAGAAAGAAATTAAAAACTTTTTAGAACTTAATGAAAATGAAGGTACAACATACCAAAACTTATGGGACACAATGAAAGCTGTGCTAAGAGGAAAACTCATAGCGCTGAGTGCCTGCAGAAAGAAACAGGAAAGAGCATATGTCAGCAGCTTGACAGCACACCAAAAAGCTCTGGAACAAAAAGAAGCAAATACACCCAGGAGGAGTAGAAGGCAGGAAATAATCAAACTCAGAGCTGAAATCAACCAAGTAGAAACAAAAAGGACCATAGAAAGAATCAACAGAACCAAAAGTTGGTTCTTTGAGAAAATCAACAAGATAGATAAACCCTTAGCCAGACTAACGAGAGGACACAGAGAGTGCGTCCAAATTAACAAAATCAGAAATGAAAAGGGAGACATAACTACAGATTCAGAGAAATTCAAAAAATCATCAGATCTTACTATAAAAACCTATATTCAACAAAACTTGAAAATCTTCAGGAAATGGACAATTTCCTAGACAGATACCAGGTACCGAAGTTAAATCAGGAACAGATAAACCAGTTAAACAACCCCATAACTCCTAAGGAAATAGAAGCAGTCATTAAAGGTCTCCCAACCAAAAAGAGCCCAGGTCCAGACGGGTTTAGTGTAGAATTCTATCAAACCTTCATAGAAGACCTCATACCAATATTATCCAAACTATTCCACAAAATTGAAACAGATGGAGCCCTACCGAATTCCTTCTACGAAGCCACAATTACTCTTATACCTAAACCACACAAAGACACAACAAAGAAAGAGAACTTCAGACCAATTTCCCTTATGAATATCGACGCAAAAATACTCAATAAAATTCTGGCAAACCGAATTCAAGAGCACATCAAAACAATCATCCACCATGATCAAGTAGGCTTCATCCCAGGCATGCAGGGATGGTTTAATATACGGAAAACCATCAACGTGATCCATTATATAAACAAACTGAATGAACAAAACCACATGATCATTTCATTAGATGCTGAGAAAGCATTTGACAAAATTCAACACCCCTTCATGATAAAAGTCCTGGAAAGAATAGGAATTCAAGGCCCATACCTAAACATAGTAAAAGCCATATACAGCAAACCAGTTGCTAACATTAAACTAAATGGAGAGAAACTTGAAACAATCCCACTAAAATCAGGGACTAGACAAGGCTGCCCACTCTCTCCCTACTTATTCAATATAGTTCTTGAAGTTCTGGCCAGAGCAATCAGACAACAAAAGGAGATCAAGGGGATACAGACCGGAAAAGAAGAGGTCAAAATATCACTATTTGCTGATGATATGATAGTATATTTAAGTGATCCCAAAAGTTCCACCAGAGAACTACCAAAGCTGATAAACAACTTCAGCAAAGTGGCTGGGTATAAAATTAACTCAAATAAATCAGTTGCCTTCCTCTATACAAAAGAGAAACAAGCCGAGAAAGAAATTAGGGAAACGACACCCTTCATAATAGACCCAAATAATATAAAGTACCTCGGTGTGACTTTAACCAAGCAAGTAAAAGATCTGTACAATAAGAACTTCAAGACACTGAGGAAAGAAATTGAAGAAGACCTCAGAAGATGGAAAGATCTCCCATGCTCATGGATTGGCAGGATTAATGTAGTAAAAATGGCCATTTTACCAAAAGCAATCTACAGATTCAATGCAATCCCCATCAAAATACCAATCCAATTCTTCAAAGAGTTAGACAGAACAATTTGCAAATTCATCTAGAATAACAAAAAACCCAGGATAGCTAAAGCTATCCTCAACAATAAAAGGACTTCAGGGGGAACCACTATCCCTGAACTCAAGCAGTATTACAGAGCAATAGTGATAAAAACTGCATGGTATTGGTACAGAGACAGACAGATAGACCAATGGCATAGAATAGAAGACCCAGAAATGAACCCACACACCTATGGTCACTTGATTTTTGACAAAGGAGCCAAAACCATCCAATGGAAAAAAGATAGCCTTTTCAGCAAATTGTGCTGGTTCAACTGGAGGTCAACATGTAGAAGAATGCAGATCGATCCATGCTTATCACCCTGTACAAAGCTTAAGTCCAAGTGGATCAAGGACTTCCACATCAAACCAGACACTCTCAAACTAACAGAAGAAAAACTAGGGAAGCATCTGGAACACATAGGCACTGGAAAAAATTTCCTGAACAAAACATCAATGGCTTACGCTCTAAGATCAAGAATCGACAAATGGGATCTCATAAAACTGCAAAGCTTCTGTAAGGCAAAGGACACTGTGGTTAGGACAAAACGGCAACCAACAGATTGGGAAAAGATCTTTACCAATCCTACAACAGATAGAGGCCTTATATCCAAAATATACAAAGAACTCAAGAAGTTAGACCGCAGGGAAACAAATAACCCTATTAAAAAATGGGGTTCAGAGCTAAACAAAGAATTCACAGTTGAGGAATGCCGAATGGCTGAGAAACACCTAAAGAAATGTTCAACATCTTTAGTCATAAGGGAAATGCAAATCAAAACAACCCTGAGATTTAACCTCACACCAGTGAGAATGGCTAAGATCAAAAACTCAGGTGACAGCAGATGCTGGCGAGGATGTGGAGAAAGAGGAACACTCCTCCATTGTTGGTGGGATTGCAGACTGGTAAAACCATTCTGGAAATCAGTCTGGAGGTTCCTCAGAAAATTGGACATTGAACTACCTGAGGATCCAGCTATACCTCTCTTGGGCATATACCCAAAAGATGCCCCAACATATAAAAGAGACACGTGCTCCACTATGTTCATCGCAGCCTTATTTATAATAGCCAGAAACTGGAAAGAACCCAGATGCCCTTCAACAGAGGAATGGATACAGAAAACGTGGTACATCTACACAATGGAATATTACTCAGCTATCAAAAACGACTTTATGAAATTCGTAGGCAAATGGTTGGAACCGGAAAATATCATCCTGAGTGAGGTAACCCAATCACAGAAAGACATACATGGTATGCACTCATTGATAAGTGGCTATTAGCCCAAATGCTTGAATTACCCTAGATCCCTAGAACAAACGACACTCAAGACGGATGATCAAAATGTGAATGCTTCACTCCTTCTTTAAATGAGGAAAAAGAATACCCTTGGCAGGGAAGGGAGAGGCAAAGATTAAAACAGAGACTGAAGGAACACCCATTCAGAGCCTGCCCCACATGTGGCCCATGCATATACAGCCACCCAATTAGACAAGATGGATGAAGCAAAGAAGTGCAGACTGACAGGAGCCGGATGTAGATCGCTCCTGAGAGACACAGCCAGAATACAGCAAATACAGAGGCGAATGCCAGCAGCAAACTACTGAACTGAGAATAGGACCCCCGTTGAAGGAATCAGAGAAAGAACTGGAAGAGCTTGAAGGGGCTCGAGACCCCATATGTACAACAATGCCAAGGAACCAGAGCTTCCAGGGACTAAGCCACTACCTAAAGACTATATATGGACTGACCCTGGACTCTGACCTCATAGGTAGCAATGAATATCCTAGTAAGAGCACCAGTGGAAGGGGAAGCCCTGGGTCCTGCTAAGACTGAACCCCCAATGATCTAGACTGTGGGGGGGGAGGGCGGCAATGGGGGGAGGGTTGGGAGGGGAACACCCATAAGGAAGGGGAGCGGGCAGGGAGATGTTTGCCCGGAAACCGGGAAAGGGAATAACACCCGAAATGTATATAAGAAATACTCAAGTTAATAAAAAAAAAAAAGAATGTAAATTAGCACAGTCACAATAGGCAAACATACAATGTACTGCAAAAACTACTTAGCCATTCCTTCTAAGATGTAGACCTCAGGATATTAAATTACTATGTTTAGGAGATACCTACCATGCCCTGTTCATTGCATCATTATCCATAATATTTAAGAGATGAAATTCAGCTTAAAGGCCATGTGCAGCATAGGAAAAAATGCTCTAAAGCATGCTGTGCACACATAATGTACTGCGGACTGTCTTTCAAGAAAGGGATCATGCCATTTGCGGCACCAGAGCTAAAGATGGGGGTGTGATGTTAAATGGAATGATCTAGTCATAGAAAGACAAACACTGCTTGGCCTCATTTATACATAGAAGCTAAAAATACTGATCTCGCACATCCAGAATCCAACTGGGCTTGAAACAAACCCACGACCAGAGAAAAACTGTGAAAGTGTAATCAAAGGATATAAAATTTCAATTAGGAGGAATATGTTGAAGGGAGCTATCCCATGTACTAATGTACTATTTTGTATACATCATAATAAGTGTCGATATTAAGTAGATAATAAGATCACATAAT
Source organism: Rattus norvegicus (assembly GCF_021556685.1). NCBI lineage: Eukaryota > Metazoa > Chordata > Mammalia > Rodentia > Muridae > Rattus > Rattus norvegicus. The sequence goes on from NC_141550.1 coordinate 77,361,577, forward strand.
GCAACTGAAAATGGCTGCAGGAACTAATGTGCATGTTACTCCAGTTTACTACTCCATGATGTATACAAATCATCCTGCGCTGTGCATAGGAAATGCGACATTTATGTGTAATATTGAACATATGTCACCTGCAGAAATTTGGTGAGCAAGCTTTTCCTGATCTGCTCTTGAGTTGGGTGAGGACGAAAACAAGCACACAGGTTAGGTCTCCATGTTTGAGTGAGCCTTGGATGAAGAGGGTAGCTAGAGACACCTGGAGTTTCCTTAAGCCAATTAAATGTGCTTCACTAGCTTCTCCTGTTTCAGAAGATGAGGATGTCCTGTGAATTTCAAAATGGTTCCTCTTTCTTCCCTTGCTGGAAGCAGAAGTTTTCCTCCTTTGCTGACTTGGGGAGTTCAAGAGAGAAAACTCTCCATGGCACAGTGATGTGATCCAGGCTCTTTTCTGTTTTTGTCTATGCTCAGCGTTCCGGGTTGGTTTTGATGAGTTAAGTTTCTCTTTATCTTCCCAACTGCTTCCCAACTTTGGTAGTGATGGTTTGTCCTGTGGCCTCACTTTCCTGTTATTCCAGGAAAGGTTGACTCCATTTTAGCTTCTTCAGGTTTTTTGTTTGTTTGTTTGGTTGGTTGGTTCAGTCTTTTGTTTGTTTGTTGGTTGGTTTGGTTTGGTTTGGTGTGGTGTGGTTTGGTATAGGTTTTACTGGCCTTTGACAAGAAGTACACTACATCTAAGTTCTTATATATTGGACTGTAGTTAAGAAGTCAATATGGACTTTTGTAGAAAGGAAAAAAACATAGTGATTTTAAACATTCGAAAAACTGTAAACCTTGTCTCCTGACATCCTGTCTAGGAGCCCCTGACACCTTCTGTAATGTGCTTAAAATGAAGGAATTATAGATGGCATTGAAAATTTTCACATAAATATCAATCATTGTTCAATAATCATTGGGAAAATAAAAGTAAGGGTCCTTGTAATTGGAGCTGCTCCATGTACTGACTACATTTCCAGGCAGTCACAGGGCTGCACTATTTATTAGATGACGACTTCATTATAGGTTACAAAGCAGAAAATGCCAGCACTGTCTACCCTGTGAGCTGGAATGTGTGAGCCTGTAAGGACTCGAGATTAGTTTCCTTCTACTGCAATGCAGAAAACTTAATTACATATCTGAGAGGTTGTCAGAAGACAGGACTGGGAGTCCTCTAGTTAGAATCCTGGGGAACAGTTTAAGCTGGTATCATATCTTGTATCTCCCTCATACAGATGTTCACAGAACTGTATGCAGAGGGCTACATTACAGTGCTCTGAGGAATGTGGCAACACAGAAATGCTAAACACTGAGTCTAAACACTGGCACTTCTGATCTAGTAAGGGAGATGCAATGTGAATGTGTGTGTGTGTGTGTGTGTGTGTGTGTGTGTGTGTGTGTGTGTTTCAGAAGACACACACCCTGTGTTATAAAGCCAAACTGCAAAGAGTTGGAGAGGTTGGAAGGAGAGGGAGCCACTGGAGATATCAACTGTGATGCTGAGTGATGGGACAACCAGTTCTCTGTATGCTTGGAGTTCTTTGAATCCTCTTCTGAGTGAGATGTCTACTTGAGTTATAGAAGACAGTAGCTCAGTAAGGGACAATGGTACAGGTGTGTAATTCTAGCTGCAAGAGCAGCTGAAACAGGAGGTTTACCCATGCAATACCTAGAAAGAAGTCTGGAGATATACATGGGGGATAGAGCATTTGCTCAGCATGAAGGGGGCCCTGGGTTCAACCCCTATTAGTCCTTTAGTAGCAAATCAGCAGGTCGGAAGAATGACAAGATGGCATTGGATGTCAGGCTAAAACATTCAGGAGTCAGTTTGGATGGCATCATGGGCTCACTCGAAGACTAACATGGCTCAATTAAGGTATAGCGAATGTTAGTATTGGTTGACTGATACTATATAGCAATACCGTGTTTGAAGTTCCTCAGTAGAGATATTAATGAACACGGTCATTGGTGTCCATAACTGACATTAAATTGTCAGGGTGAGTAAACGAAGTGGAACATCATCAGTTACCCCCCCCCATACGTGACCCACAGTGAATGAGGTGTGTACAGGGTGACCATTTTAATCACCAAGTGGGTAGGCTCCACGGGGGAACCAGTCTCTCAGTGAGCAAGGTCCAAGTCATCACCCAATTCTCGCACCTTACCACATCTTAGGGTGTATCTCACTTCATAGCATCTTGGGAAGATGCATTTTATGGTTTCTGGTTAGTAGCTAAGAACAGTAGCTTCTGGCCTGAAAACTATAAATTTGGTTACTAAGGAGGGTAATTTTGGTGACGATCAGAAGATACTCAAATCTTTTGAGGTTTCTGTTTGTTAGCTTTCCTCATTGCTGCAACAAAAATACATCACCTTGACAGTGCAAGAGCAGAAGGAGACCTGCGAGTCATGGTTTCAGAGGGTTCATTCCGTCCACTTCAGGAATACACAGTGGAGCAGAGAAACTCATGTTTTGGTGAAACAGTAGGCACCCAAGAGAATGATGCCAGCACCCTGGCTTTCTCTTCCTTCATACTTATTCTTTCCCTGCTCAGAGCCTACAGCATAGTGCCCCTTAACTCTCTTTTCCTAAGCAGGCTTTCTAGGTCGTCTCTCTCGATTGTTGTTTCATGTTTAGGGTCTCAATGCCCCCTACTTTGCTGGTACATCATGGGGATATTTGTGCTAAATTACAAGATTTTTCCAATGCAGTCCCTGAAACAGAGATCCTAGAAAAGTTACCTAATATGGGAGATTGTGAAATACCACTGGGAGTGGAGAAATAATACAGAAACAGATAGGCAGCCAGTGAAGAGTGTGGCAACTAGGCTAGTTACCACAGCAGGCAATCCTATAGGCGAGCTTTAAGGAAATGTATGAAAACATCCCCTGCCTTCTTCTCCCTTTGTAGGGGCAGCATAAGCTGGATCTACCATAGCACAGCACACATTGACCTACAGCTCTGCTCGGGATGTGTAGCACATCCCTCAACTGACCTGCCGCTATGCTTATATCGTGACATGCTAGCTAGCTACTTTTGGCCAGACAGCAGAAAACAACTCATCTTGCTGAAAACAAAGCCTCAGTCCAGAGGCTGAAATTCACCCTCGTGCAGTCTTCTTCCTACCATGCTGGGGCCTGAGTGATAGAGGCAAGGCTCATACAGGTACTGTAGTGGGCGAGCAACAGCAGCGAGTACCCCTCTAAACAGCCAGTTATAGAAAGTGTGGAATTGAGAGAATGGAATTGAGCCACCTGTCCTCGGACTGAGGATGGGTAATACGGTCCATGTCTCTGCTGGCAATGTCATGCTCCAACAGAGAAAGCCTCTGTGCAGAATACTGAAGCAAAATCATGCTGGCCTTTTGCGGGGGTGGGGGTTGGGGGGGGGAGATTCTTCTTGCCCATTTGTCAGTGGGATGAGAGCATGAGCCTGTTTCAACAGTAAGGCTGCTAGGGCTATGTCAACCCAGGCATGCTCCATGACCTTGCGCTGGATGGCTTGATTAATTGTGAACAAATGTTCACAGAGATGTCAAACCAAAATGAAAGGGAAGAGAAAAAGCTAATGAGCCATAAAAGATCCTGAAATAACCTGCAAATGAGTCTGATGTTCCCCTTTCCTTTAAATAATGATCATCCGCAGTGATAGAGGGTGTCTGCTTCTCCTTCCAATTGCTCAAGTGCAAGGTGATACCTTCCTCTCCTTTCCAGAAGCCCCACAGTAGCCAGTCAGTTCAACCAAATGATTAGTTTGGTTTTTTTTTCAGTCCCATGTGACTATTTGAACAATTGCAATAAAGCTAGAGCAGACAAATCTGTGTCCAGCATAATTTTAAAGTTTGCTAAACTGTGGTTTTGAACTTCTAACATCCAAATAAATTTAGGGCTGTGAGTCTAAACTCATTGGTAACTTCCCGTGGAACTAGGCAGGTAACTCAATCTTTCTAATTCAGCACCTCTATACCAATGGCTCTCCATCTGTGGGTCTTGACCCCTTTGGGGGGTCACATATCATATATCCTGCATTTCATATATTTACACTGTGATTCATAACAGTAGAACAATTACACTTATGAAGTAGCAACAAGATAATTTTGTGATTGGGAGCCAGCATGGGGAACCGTATTAAAGAGTCTCTCCATTAGGAAGGTTGAAGACCACTGCTCTACACAAGGAAGAAAACACCAGTTAAATGTCATCACCTGAAGTGTCAAGGGTCCCCAGAGATCAGCAATGTTACCTCAGTACTTTCTATTGCTACTCCAGTTGAAATTACCTCAGCTATGACTGTATTAATTGTAGCAACTGTGGTGTCCATTTTTCTTTCCAGTACTAAATAACCAACAATGATTTTGTGGAGGAACAAATGGGGATTTTAATTCTTCGTAGTAACACAATTGTGGGCATGGTTGCATATTTTCAAATACCATCCTTAAAATCATTTCTACAATGTTGTAAAATGAGTGGGCTGGTAGCTCTGTAGTAATATACTTGCTCTAGCATTGTACAAGGTTCTGGGCGCAGTCCCCAGTACCATACAATAATGGATGAATCAATAAATCAATGAATCAACATATCAATGAATGAACAAATGCATATAAGTATTTAGAACTAAACAAAATTTTACAATTCCATAAAATGGCTTTTCTCTAAAATATATTCATTAAAATCATATTAAATATAATATCTTAAAAATCCTTTGAGGGGGCTAGCAAAATTGTTCCTAAGTTAAGAGTTGTGCTCTATGAGAGAATCCAACATTTTTTTCATTTTTTTATTGGATATTTTCTTTATCTACATTTCAAATGTTATCCCCCCCTCTCAGTTTCCCCTCCAGAAATCCCCTATCCCATCCCACCACCCCTGCCTCCACGAGGGTGCTTTCTCACCCACCTACCCACTCCCTCCCACCTCCCTACCCTGGCATTCCCCTATACTGGGGCATCAAGCCTTCACAAGACCGAGGGCCTCTCCTCCCATTGATGCCCAACAAGGCCAGAGGACCCAACTTTTAGCAGCATCCATGTGAGCACTTTAACCTCTATTTTACCTCCAACTCCAGGGACCCACTGCAGCCTTCTTGCCTATGTGGGCGTCCGCACACATGTGATGTATCACAAGCAGAAACATACTGAAGCTGAATCCTTGTACAATGTCCAGGGATTTGATCTGACTCGAGTAGTTAGGACATAAAGAAATGACTAACATACAGAAAATCTGGTATTGGATTTACTGGTTTCTCTTGGAGGAGCCACAGTAGCCCCCAAACTCCACATGTTTACTATGTAGAGTTGAACAGAGACAGTGATTTAGGTCTTACTGCATACAGCTAAACAATGAGGCAGGGTTCATGGAATTCATCCCTGTCAAGGAGGAAGGATTAGCTAATATTGTGGGCACAGTCTCTTTAGGGGAGCAGACTTCAGGCCATAAATATCTGGGGGTGGGAGGAAGGAGGGTAAGAGGATTGAAGGAAGAAAATAATCTATGGTGGATATTTTCTGTACACACCATCAAAATTCAACCTCAGACCCCTGAGAAAGATTTTACCATTTCTCTAAGCTTTACTCTAGGAGGAGGAGTAAGGAAGGCTTTGCCATTTTCTCTTGGGTCTGAACCTGTGTTCCTTGGCATGGTCATGGCCAGGCCCATATCAGCAACACAAATTTACTCAGGATCACACAACCAGAGCTTTCTCTGCTCCCCAAGACATACACATGCTTGTAAAGAAAATAATATCTTTTGAGAAATCCGTTGACCATTCTATCATGAGAGGAAAATTTATAATTTTTCTGTTGTCTTTAGACCCACCAACCATATTCTGTTGTCTTTAGACCAACCAACCATATTACTAAAACCATTTTAAATTTAGTTGTAATTCACTCAACTGAATAGTTTTAACTGAGAACAGGGAATTTGACAAGAGTCCAAACTCAATTATCTGTATGGCCTGTTCTGACCCCAAATTTTAAAATATAAGCAAATGATCTTGTCATCCTGATGGGGATATAAAGCCAGATAAATACATGTAGATTATCATTGGTCAGAGTTGGTTCAGAATGTTCCAGACCTAAACACATTAGCACGGCAGGAACATTGGTTTTAAATCTGTAACTTTACATTGGATGTCCCCCTTTGGCCATATTTCATTAGTTCCTAAAACAAAACACTTAACTGGTATTCGCTCTGTTGCTCTGACTTTTGGAACTGACAGCACTGTGTAATAGAAGCTATTTAAGGACGAGACGGTTGATGTTGGCTCACAGTTGGAGAGGACAGTGCATTTCAGAAAGGCAAAGCACAGGAGGAAAGAGATGCTCTGACAGTGTCAGGAGGAGAAGACAGTGACTCACGTGGTTTCAGAATGCCTTTGCCCTGAAAACCCTATTTCTCCAAGACTAGAATGTGCAGAAGATAGAATTTCCACTAATACTTTAAGGAAAAGTATGTTGAGATTTACATGGCAAATCCAGTCCAGTATCCCAATTTTCCATTTGAATGGATGCTTAGAAGGACATCAGCCCATGATACGATACCAACCCCTATTGCCTGTATGTCAGATATGTTAACAAAAGCACACAGAGAAATCAAACGCCCCACTGCTGCAGAGTGCAAGCATGGATCCAAGGAAACATGCCTTTTTGTGCTCAGGATAAACACTTACGTTTTGACAAGTTGCCTTTGTCTATTGTGGCATATTATAATCAAAACCCGTGCACTGATCCTTCCTTGTGTACTTTATCGATATGATAAGCATGACCTTGAAATTTGATATAACCTGGGGATTGGAGTGAAGAGGATGTGGCATTTGGGGACAGATGGATGTCATGGTTAGAATAAGACTCTCACTGCTCTCCTGCCATGGTGCCTGTTACCATTGCCAGGATTGGCACAAAGGAGTCACCGTGAGGCACCACACGGAGAGAATGATGCTCTGGTATGTAGCGTCAGCCCACAGCAAACCCAACATGTATAAGTGATTAATGCCACTATCTTGACGTCGGGAGACTTTGGAGCCTTTGCTTCAGGATGACAGCCCGCCCTGATTGATGGTTATGGGCACAAAACATGCTGATCTGTTTGTCCCAAAAGCAGTATTTTGAGTAGGAGACATGGGCTCAATGTTCAAGCTTTGAGATTAAAGAAAAAAGAAAAAAAAAAGAAGGGTCAAATTCCATAAGTTTGAGATCTCTGGTATCTTTTCCTTCTCCAGGCAGTACTCAGACGCGTAGAAATATGAAGGAATATAAACTCATGATTGGATTTTCTCATCTCTAAGTGGAAGGTCAAACCTCATAATTTCATTACCAAAAGAGAAATACAAATAATGAAAGTCTCAGAGGGCTCTAAGGAGATGAAAGCTATTTTTCAATTGTAATCTATTTTTCTTACATCATGATAACTGAAGAAAGCCTCTATTACATTCACAGGACTTTAGAGAGAGTTTTTTTTTCTTTTTTTTCCCCAAACAGTCTAAGTTCCATTTCATTGCAACAGCAAAATAATATTTTAAAGGGGGAAAAAAAACCACAACCCCAAACTTCTTTTTTCAGGGTTTGTTCACTACCATATCAGATTAAAATGGAGATTATTTTCGACAGTGTTGGGAAGTCATGTTTGGAATATTCTGTCCTAATTGCAGATTATATGGAATAATTAGGATTCATCTTGTAGGGTGCTCATTAGCATGTCAAGAACGTGGCCACCCCCAACCTACCTCAAGCTCCTCCTTAAGCAGCTGATGTGAAGCACTATGAGTAGTCCTTCACTTGGGCAAAGACAAAGTAAAATGCCAAGAAATACCAACAGCAGTTTCATATAACAGTTCAATGTCTGAAGTCAAAAGACCAGACACACCAGTTTACAGGAACCCAGTATGAGTCTGGCTTTACCATGAGGCTGTTTCTTAGGTGTTGGGACATGGAGGAAAGAAGGATGAATGGCGAACAATGCCTTGTGGACCGTGAGAGAGGCTCCAAGAAAAAAGCCAGAGGCATTTTGTTCCTTGGATTGTTCTCGGATGTCATTTGATTTCACGTCTCCTGTAAGAATTTGCATTCAATTTATAAGGCATGTTTAGCCTTGTTAAATGTTAGAACACAGCTATAGAACCCAATCTGGTGAATGTACTCTGAATCTAGATATGACCTGTTGCCTTGCTTTCCCAGATAAAATCTGTAGTATGTGCCTAGCAACTATTTCAATTTGCTCTGTCCTGGGAAGGTTCTGCGAAAGGGGTGCTCTATTTAATATTTAGTACGTGCTTACTGGGCTTCAGTTACATGTTTATTTCTTACCATGTGCTTTGGACTCAAACAACCTTCCTTAGATCGTTGCTTTCTTTTTTTCCATTTGAGTAGACAAGCACACTGAGACAGGAATAAGGGTACCCACAGAATTAAACTCTAGGCTGCTCCATTCTTTCAGGTCCTCGGATGACAAGCCCAACAGACAAGATCTGCAAAAGTCAGATTTGGTAACAGTATGATGCCCCCCCCCACATACACACTTTTAATTTATAGCAGCAATAACATTTTAATCTCTTACTAAGGCTCAGTCTTTGTTGAACCTAAATGTAAAATGAAAAAATTCTCAGTCTACGTAGGTTTTCCTCTGTTAGCTACAACCTGAGAGAAATTGACCCATATTATTTATTACCTAGGCATAACCCTGGGAAACCTTAAGAATTCAGTATTGGATCTTTCTTTATAAGAAAATTTGATTAGATGTTCTCTTTTGAGTTTCCTTCCCCTTTCCTTTCCTCTCCTCTTCTCTCTACCCTCCTGCTTCCTTTTCTTCCTTCCGCCTGACCCTTCCTCCCTCCTTCATGTATGATTTGGTTTTGACATTTCAGGAGAGTCTGCTAAATTTCTTAATAGAACTGATTACTTTATAGGGTTCAGAATTCTAGTTGTAAACCATACTTGAATGAACCCTCAGCTTTGCCATATAGCAGCAGTGTCATGGAGTTCTTCCCCATACATGATGACAAGGGCCTTTGATGTAAACCACGCCATAGGCAGCAACAAGGCAACAGGAAAAAGCATTGCTGGAGTCATAGCGAGCGAGCAGTGTGCTCTTCAGAGTGTTAGTCTTGGCAACTGAAGATTTCCTGTAGTGACTAGTCTTCAGATAGTAGCTAGTTTTATTTCAGAACAAGTACCAGTTAATGAGGCCACACAGGACTGTTCTGTTGAGAACTGTATTGAACAGGGGCCAGTATGGGACAAGGAGCTATAACCATTCTGTATAAACTGAGGTACTTGGTCTGAGCTGATACTGGGACCAAGACAAGACCTTTCATGTAAGATACACATATGTGAATTCAGGCCCATGACTGTGGGTCACTTCAAACAGATCCTGTAATCTTTATGTAGCTGTCGTCCTGAAAGGCCAATTAACCAAAATTCTGACTGAGGTCAGCTAACTCCACCACCATCCGCTTGGTAAAACCAGAAATTGCATCCCAAGAAGCACAGATCCATGAGCCAGCAATACAGCAGGCAGCAGCTCAAAGTGCAGGCTGGCCAGCAGACCAGAGCTCAGAGCACAGGCTGGCCAGCAGGAAGCTGGTCTATTAGCAAGCCAAAGCAATAGAAGAAAGGCACCCAGGGTGATGGTCATTTCCAGGCATCTCTTTCACAGCAGCAATTATAAAAAGAGGATGAATGCCAGGCAAAATTTGACTTGGATGTCCAGATTGATGACACCACACACATATCATGAGGGTATGAAAAGTTTTATTACTTACATAATGAAAGCTTTTGGGTCAAAACACAGCAGGCTACCTGAGCTGGGCAGCAATGAAAGATATCAGAAATGAAAACAGATAGACTTTGGATTTCTTTACAGAGGGAGTGTCTGGCATTGGCTGAGGGGTTTTGCATGTAGATGCAGACTTCAGGTCTTTGATTTTTCTTGCCTGTGTAAAAATCGAAAGCAGAGAGCCGACTTGCTCAAATATATGGCCAGAAGGGGATAAGACGTTAACTGTTAATAGTAAGAACACCAAAAAACTAGAATCACACTCAATTGCAGAGATACATGTAAACTTCAAACTGTAAATCCTCTAGAAGAAAAATATAATTCAGGCATCCTAGTGTGTTTGGCAAAATACCAAAAACCATGGATCACAAAAGATAAAACTGCTGTAAACCATCAAAATGTAAAGGTTCTCCTCTGAGAGTGAGTAGAAAAGAATGAAAAGACAAGCCACTGAGCTCAAGATTTAAACTCAGTTGGTAAAGTGCTTACCTGTCAAGCCTGGTTTCATGCCACACCATTCAATAAATCAAATGTGGGTGGTGCACATCTGTCCTTCCATCACTCAAGAAGTTGAGGCAGGACGATAAGAAATTTAAAGTTATCCTCAGCTACATAGTAAGTTTGGTCTAGTCTGGGCTCTATGACACCTTACCTCAAACATAAAAATGGGGTCAGGAGGTTGGAGTAATTTGGTCAATCAGTAAAGTGCTGGCTTTACAAACATTAAGATCTCAGAAACCACCTAAAAATAATGTGGGTGTGGCTACGGAAGCCCGTAATCTCAGCACTGCAAAAGCAGAGATAAGTCCCCAAGGCACATTGACCAGACAGCATGGACTTCATAATGATTCCCCAGCCCATTGAAAACCTGTGTCTCATAGGATAAGGTAAACAGCTGCCGAGAGGCAAGGTTGTTTCCCAAACATATCTGTGTGCACCCACACGCAGGTACATATGCATCAATATGCATATGACAAATATCCACTTCATAAATGAGGATAACAAGCTGTTTTTTAAAATGCTTTTAAAGACTTTGACATTTTTATAAATTAGTAGGCATGAGCCAAGGTATAAATATAAAGCATAAAGAAAAATTGACAGGTATTGCTTTTTACCTTTTCATACGAAGTACAAGGGATGTTGTCAAAAGTTAACATTAGACATCTTTACCTGCTGAGCTATCTTTCTAGTCCAAGTCCTTTTGTGTATTAAAAGTTTGGTTTTAAGAAATTAATTGCTTTATTTATATAATTTACTTAATGAACATAGATAATGGCTATTTATGGAACACTAAAGCTTTTCCTTAATATTCAACCTTCTTAGTCATCGGGGAAATGCAAATCAAAACAACCCTGAGATTCCACCTCGCACCAATCAGAATGGCTAAGATTAAAAAACTCAGGTGAGAGCAGATGCTGGCAAGGATGTGGAGAAAGAGGAACACTCCTCCATTGTTGGTGGGCACCAATGGGATAAGAGGCCCTTTGTCCTGCTAAGGTTTGATGCCCCAGTGAAGGGGGACGTCAGGGCACGGAGGTGAAAAGGGGTGGATGGGTAGGGAGAACACCCTCATAGAAGCAGAGTGAAGGGGAATGGGATAGGAGGTTCATGGATGGAAAACTGGGAAAGGGGATAACGTTTGAAATGTAAATAAAACTATATATAAGCTTTATTTTTTCTGTGCACTATAAAGCACATGTCTAGTATTCAAGATTCTATACCTAATCTAGTAATAATAAGGGAGAATTCATATGTGTAAAGTTTTGTCTTCTCATTCCGGAGTATAGTTTACGTTTTCCATCTTTAGTCCTAGACATGATCTTGCTGACTCATTCTTATACTAGTAGTTTGTATTTTGTAATGTTTATAACATGTTTATTGAGTGTCTGCTATATGCCAATGAAAAACCAATCTCTTAGGTTGTGGGTCCTTTGCATTTATAAGTTTTATATTTCTATAGATATAGATAGATATAGATCTAAATATATACATATATACATACATCATATATATGCATTATAATAAGATAATACAAATATATTACACATATAATAGAGAGAATTATATTTTATATATAACCACATATATTTGCATATATGGCATATATGTGTGTATAAATTAGCTAAACAGACATGAAAGCAAAGGGAAACTAGAGAAAGAAACTAGTGGGAGGGGCAAGGGAAGGTTGGAGAACAGGAGAATGTAAGATGAGTAAGGCCAAGGAAATGATACTTGACAGAAGTTATCACTCTGAAAGTCAGTACTGTATACAATGAATATATACCTCATTTTCCTTAAGTAAAATAACCTTGGCTGTGTGTAAGTGATTGTCATGTAGAGTCAAGAGGGCAGAGATTGCCCGTGCCTTAGATTATATCAGAAAGCCGAGCACAGTTCCATGATTAGATCTGTTAATAAATCTCACCTAGTGACAGGACACAGGAAAGTGACTAAGGATGCCATTGATCACCATGCAGCAGTCAGTTACATTAGCCAACAAGTGAGTTTTATATTGTGGTGTAATATGTGTACAGCGGTCTTGTTCTTATCTACTAGACAACATACAAAGTGGTCTCGCTTCCCTTCTCACTCTATCATAATAACAGGGCGGCCTTGCCTTGATGTCGGTCTTCGGGATTGTTTCTCTTCTTCGGGATGATGTCAGGTTCTGTCTGTAGGTGGATTGTGACATATGACTGTGCCATGTATGCATACGCAAACCTAGGCAAACTTTTCACAGTGCAGGTAAAACACTGAGAGCAAGCGAACAAAACATATAATCACTACAACAGTGCAGGGCCAAAGACCCTTCCCAAGCCCAAGCACTCTTTCAACAACTAATACATAACCCCTGGCTTGCTGGGCCTTCAAAGAGAGAGCTTCAGTCTTTTGTCCTCATTTGTTTTTAAAAAAAAAAAAGAGGGAGATGTGACTGATGCACATCTATGCTTAGAAATTGAGAAGACAACATGGGAAATCAGCAAAGCTTTTTGGGACAAATAGGGGAAGATTAAGGTTTTTAGCAGGGCAGTGAAAGAAAGGAACTTGTAGCTTACGGTAACAGTTCTGAGGCTGAAGAGACAGCTCAGGACTTTCTGAGCTCCTGACTCCCAACTACCTGTAACTACATTGTCACTCCAAAGGACTGTTCTAGCCAGCTACCATCTGAAGACAATTTATCACTGTATCATGCCCTCACTTCCTGTCCAGCCATGCAGACTTTTATAGGAAGTCATTAACATTTAGAGAGAAACTACCGGCCCATTCTGACTTAGAGACTGAGTCAACAGCCATCCTCCGATGTGTGGAGTGCTTTCTGTCACTGAATCCAAGTCTTCCTCCAGGGTTTCTCTTTCTACTATCCACTATTTTCTTTATCCACTTATCTTTCTCTAACCACCACTTCTCTTAAACAGATTAGCATCTAAATAAAACTGAGTACAGTGCTATCTGAATGGCTATCTTCAAGGGTACATACCTTTCCTTGTGTGGTTCTCTGAGGTTCCTTCAAACCTTTCTATCTGTTGTTCTCTAAGAGTCCCAATGTCTTGTTTATATTTATAATAATAATAATAATAATAATAATAATAATAATAATAATAATAGGGGTTGGGGATTTAGCTCAGTGGTAGAGCGCTTGCCTAGCAAGCGCAAGGCCCTGGGTTTTGTCCTCAGCTCTGAAAAAAAAGAAGACAATAATTAATAATAATAATAATAATAACAAAAGTAGTGGTAGTAGTAGTAGTAGTAGTAGTAGTAGTAGTAGTAGTAACAATCAGACACACTCTTGAAAAGCTCCTCATAAGAGTACCCTGTCAGCTCCTGTAAGTGCTAAATCAATCCTGTAGCAGTACCATCTAAGACATTTTCTTGAGTACCACATTAAAGTATGAAAGAATGTCTAGAAGAAGAAAGGAATTTCAGCATCTTGTGTCTGGCTTAAGAATCTTAGATGGGCAGGTTGGAGAATGGCTAGTATCACTAATAGAAATTATGCCAAATCCCATAAAGCTGTATGGTAGAATAAAGTTAAATCCAAATCTTGGAAAAATAATAACCAAAGTAACAACTACAAGATAAAACCAGTCGGTCACTGACCCATTGTGGTGGTACTTTGGGATTTGTATACTATAGATAAACATTTGGTAAAATAATGTGGAAGAAAAAAAGTTGCAGAAATTTAAAAGATGAAGGCTAAGCTTTCATCTACAAATGTTGGTAAGTACCATAGCAGCATTTATGACAGGTTGGGCTCTGTAAAAGGATGTTAAGATTTATAGAACAATCATGCAGTTTTATGGATGATAAAATTATGTTGAAAGGGGTTAAGTAAATTGTGCTGTGTAATAGTGATATACTGCTAAGCAATATTCCCACCAGATCTAGGTAAGTATGGAATTTGACCTAGCTCATGCTAATACATTAGTATTCAGATAGAAGGCTACTTAATTTAATTAATAAGTATCTATTAATCATGAAATGAATGTTAAGCATCAGTCATTGAGAGGAGTGTGTGCGTGCATGTGTGTATGTGTGCATGTGTGTATGTATAATAATGTGCATGTGTGTATGTGTATGTATACACATATGAGTGTGTGTGCATGTGTGTATGTGTGCATGTGTGTATGTATAATAATGTGAATGTGTGTATGTGGATGTACACACATGTCAGTGTGTGTGTGCGTGTGTGCGTGTGTGCATGTGTGCGTGTGTGTGTGTGTGTGTGTGTGTGTGTGTGTGTGTACTCTGTGCAGGAAAGCATGTACTCGTTTCTAGAGGACAACTGGGTGTCTTCCTCAGTCACTCTCCACTTTATTTTTGAGAAATAGTCTCTCGTGGACCCTGAGGATCACTGATTCTCTAAACTAGCTGGCCAGAAAGCCCCAGTGATCATGCCCCAGCACTGGGGTTCCTCTATAACAAGTCACACCACTGTACTGGGATTTTACATGGGTGCTGGGGCTCAGGATTCTGGACCACTTGCTTGCATGACAAACACTTGATTCACTGAGTAGTTGCCCTAGACCTGCAAGGGTATTTTTAAACTAAATGTATAATGCACAGACAGAAGCAGTTTGAATAAAACCCTGCAACAATTGTGGCAATTGTTCTGGCATAACCTCTTATGAGAAGGTGGCCGTCATGTGGCAAGTCTGGACAGAGTTTTGAGAGAAGACTTTGCTGAAGTTCTATGCAAGAGTTTTTTTCCTGCCCATCCCCCACATCGGTTACACAACTGAGAGAAGGCAGAGTGTCTACCACTGGGATGTGCTCTTTCTGAGATAATACAGAAGGAAACGTCCCACAAATAAACAACAGTGGTCCTAGGGCACAACATGTTAAAAATGCTGCATTTTTCCCACCTCTGATTTGCTGCAAACAAGTGTTCCCTTATTGCTTTCATAAAACCCAAACCATTCTGAATAAAACATATCCAAATGCTTGAAGAATTATTGAGCAGAGCTTCTGTAGGTTCCCAATTAGATTTCCCCAGCTGCCCTTGCACAGATTCATGAGTGGATAACATCTTCTGATAGCCTTTCTTTTATTACCCCTAGAGCTGAAGACCAGGTTTTCGAGTTTCAAATATCTGTCTTTCCACATGAGTGGCTTTCCCATTTGTGATCACACAGACCTTAGGAGGCAGCTCTTCCAAATCTCAGAGACTGCCTCCCCCCTCTGCTGCAGCACCTTAAAGAAAGAGAGACTCTCTTCCTAGTTCACAAGACAATGTGTTTGCATTGTAATTGTGAAGGGCTGCAGACCTGGGATCTGGGTTTTGTTTCCTCTGACACAGTCATGATTCTATTACTGGTTTTTATCCTCCTTTTCCTTTCTGTGTAACCAAACCCAAGCACTACCTGCCCCACCTGCAAACAGGAAATTTCAATGACCATGCTCTCAAAACTCTTTAACACTTCTACTTTAATCAATTTAGAAGCTGGGGGGGGGGGGGACTGAAAGCTTCGATTTTTTTAAAGTGCTATCTTCAAAAGCCAATTTCTGACATTAAATGAAAATCATATCTAGCATAATAGCTGGCTAATACAACCTATTATGTTTATAGAAATCTCTATTTTTATGTGTAAAGTCTATTCTTCTTCTGCAAGTGTGAAATATACACAGCGGTAGAAACAATTTCTGATTCACAGGTTACTAATTCTGAAAGTAAAGTGGTCGCTCCACTTTTCACTTGGATTGCTTCATACCTTCTGTAAACACGTAACTTCCAACATGTGCTGATTTTTAGTTATGGATCAAACTATGCACATAACTGACTATTGCAATAAAGAATCATTTAAGAAGTATCATAACCTTGTCCATAAAGGACCCTATTAAATTGAACTACTTGAAATTGCTTACTTGTTTTTATGTTTACATTATTATTTTGGGTGGGTTTTTTCATAATTTTCTTTGAATAACATTATAATATTTATTTCCATGACTTTTATTATCAAAATTCCTAAATTAACGTTTTGATCTACTTTTGATGATTTATTAGTATGCATTATTACCATTTTGCCTAAAATAAAGCATGAAATTTAATTTATTCCAATATGTAGTTAGCATGAACACCATTCAAGTTTTATTATATTTTATCAAAAAGTAAGAAATATGCTTTTACATCTTCTTCATTTTTGTAACATGTATGGTATGTGTGTGTGGGGGGGTATGATATGTGAGTGAATTGGTTATGCTCCTTAGATTCATAATAAAAATTCATGTCTAAATGAGAGTACCTATTATCATTTGACTACACTTTTAATATCAACTAAGAAAATATAGTTGTTTGTAGGGACAGCTCATCCAGTAGTGCTTTCCATGTAAGCATGAGGAGCTGAATTTGATCTCAAAGACCCAAGTAAATACTAAGGCACTGTGGTGTGCTCTTTTAATCCAGGCTCAGGGAAGGCTGAACAGCCAGATATCGGGATGTATTCACCAGCCCACTTAGCCTAGTCAGTGTTTTCTAGAACCTAGTGTGAGAACTTGCCTCCAAAACAAGGTGAACGGCTCTTGAAGAATGACACCTGAGACTAATCTCTGTCCTCTTCATATCTGTGTGTACGTATATATAGGTACACATACACATACACATACATACATACATACATACATACATACATACACACACAGTAGCACACAGATGAAGAAAGGAGGAATAAGGAGTAAGATAGAAAGACAGGCATGATACAAACTATAAGAATTCAGAATTGACAGAAGCGAGTTCTTTGGACTAGCAATAACTGCTGACTTGTCTTTTCAGTTAACTAATCACTTCTTCCTTTCTGAACCAATATTTTGACAAACCCAAGCTTCTCTGATGTAAGCTGCCTGACTTGGTAGCTGTGTTTATAACTAGCAGTCCCCTTCATATGGATCACCCCAGGGACGTTCCACATAAGACTTCAGCTAAGAAGTCTTACTGGGGGTAGTGTATTGAGGAATTAATCATGTTTCCCCAAAGACAGAAGAATGCAAACTGTAGAATAAAACATGTAAGTTTCGAAAGTGTAAAATCTGACCAAGGTTTTCTGAAAGAGAACGGTAGAGGTAACCGAGTGTTGTCCAAGCCAAAGCTTGCTACAGATGAATGCCACTAAGGACCAAGAATCAAACATTGCCTGAATGCTGAGATCCATCAAAAAACAGTGACCCAGCAAAAATATAGACTGTTTCCAGTGAGTGGAAATACAAGTTGGAGGTAATGGTCACCAAGGCACCAACAAACTTGAAACACAAATGTTTTTGTTGAGAGTTAAAGGCACAGGAAGCTGGCTATGTATATGGTAGACATCTATAGAAACAGTGCATTCATATTATTTCTAAATCCAGAAAGACAAGAGAAGTTGTAGAAGGAGTAGACATTTTTATGGTTAGACATAAAAAATAAAATCCTTAAGTTTTACTTGAGAAGCTGCTATTGGGATGTAGGGAAGACCCGGGTAAACACTGCTGACTTCCGTTTGGAACTCTGTGGGCTACATTCTGAAAGTGGAAATGTGAAAGCCTTTGAGAGCTACAGAGTGGCCATGAATCAGTTTAGATCTGAGTGATGTTTAACCGATTGATTCTGAAGAGACATGTTGTGACCGTTTAGAATAAAAGCCCTCTTTAGAGGAAGGCAATGTAATCCAAGGCTCCCTCAGTTTCTCAACATGGTATATGATATACTTCACCAAATAATCTAACATTGCAAGAACTAAACGTTAAAGAAATTCCAGAGAAGAGAAACAGGTATGTAAAACATCTAAACACAGAAATTTAAAAGAGAGGCTAGGCTGTGGTTCTCAACCTTCCTAATTCTGCAACACTTTAGTACAGTCCCTCACATTGGTGTACCCGCAACCAGAAAATTATTTCACTGCTATTTTGTAATTATAGCCTTGCTGCTGTTATGAATCATAATGTAAATATCTGTAATGCTCCTACCCCTATGGAGGTTACAACCCAGAGGTTGAGAGCCACTGGACTACAGAGCAAACTTAGTGAGTAAAGGCACAAACAAGTCTTTCAGAGGGCCCTCCTTTGGTTCCCATCACCAATATTGGGTAGATTATATCCTCTTGCAATTCTGACTTCAAGGAGTTTGATGATGTCCCAGTGCCGAGAAGCAGCAAAGCTTATGGCACAAGTTTAAATGTGAGTCCAGGTCCAAAGGTAAATGGAAGCAAGAGCCCTGTATCAGCTACTCAGAAGGAGTCACAGTTATGCATTCATTGTTCACTCTGGTCCTGACAGCTTAAAGTTCATCTCCAGTTGTTGGGAGCGATGCCCTTGAAGCCCTCCATTATTGATGTTATTATTATGGTTAGCGTTAAGTATGACTGGGTTCATAGAAAATCCCCAGCCAGATGCAGAAGACTAATACAAATCTGGAGGTCAAAATGAATAATAATATGATACGTCAAGATACCCAATGTGATGACCTGTAACCTTTCTGAAAAACCAACATCCTGCTGACTAAGAGATATGACAAACCTGTGACCTTTCTGCCATCCTGTCAACATCAGCTGATTTCCTGACCACGCGAATATTGTGTCCTTGGCCTGCGTAAATGTTTCTTACTTCCCCCCTCCCTCTGTTACCCATGTTATGGTATAAATTCAGCCTTGGGGAAAAATAAAATTGTCACCTTGATCAGACTCTTGTCTTGGCGTCCTTCCTCGTGTCTCTTGTCCCCCATTCTCTCCCAGGTACCCAGCACCCCTTGCTGACATCCAGTGGCGAAGATAATCTGTTCTCAATCTATCCAGGCAAAGGGTAACATCGCCCAGAAAAACTCACATAGGTCAAATGAAAAGTAACATTTGACAAAATGTCTGGGTACCTAAGTAAATAAACATGTTCTCTCTCAGATTTTTTGGATGCTTTCCATTCTAGTCTTCCCATCCCTAGGGAAACTCAATATATACACCCCTAGGCTTCTAAGAACTACTGTACAAACCCGCCTCATCACTGAGTGTACTTGTTTGGTATTCTATCAAGTACCTCCGTGATGCACTTGTAAGTGGATAGAATTTTGTTTACCAAACCTTAAATTCCAACAAACCAGTGAAGTACCCTAAAACCCAACCACGGAAAAGTTCTCCAGCTCCTGCTGGATAGATGTAACTGACTCTTCTATTTCTTTATTCACTTTATATTTTTGTAGACCCACTGTCTCAGAGTTTCATTGCTCTGTAGAAACACCACAAGTCTTGTAAAAGACATTATTTAATTGGGACTTGCTTACTGGTTCAGTGGTTCAGTCGATTATCATTAAGGCAGGAAGCATGGCAGCATCCAGGAAGGCACGACACTGGGAGAACTGAGAGTTCTACCCTTTGTTCCAGAGGCACCTAGGAAAAGACTGACTTCCAGGAAACTAGGACGAAGGTCTTAAAGCTCATGCCCACAGTGACACACTTCCTCCAACAAGGTTACATTTACTCCAACAAGGCCACACCTCCTAATATTGCCTCTCCCTCAGTCAAATATATTCAAACAACCACACCCACCATGAGGGTACAGTTTATAATAATATTTAAACCTATGTATAATCTGGCATTTAGGACAAAATATGGGTAGTTATACAGAAGTCCTGTTGCCTTTCTCAGTTGTGAAAGCTATTCCTTAGAGTCTCTCAATGAGTAAGACATCACTATAAATGCTAGTCCAACTCTGGGCATTCAGATAGCCTGTGGGATAACTTGTCAACTCCATAAGAGATATTCAACTACACAGATTCTTCCAAGTTTTTAGGACCCTAATTTCCCCTTCCAGAACCTGACCTCCATGTCCAGGCCTGCTGTAACTATGAAGTCAAACATCTCTAGAGGTTTTTCCCTCACAATTAAGTCTTCAGCTTGCTGTTCCTCTGTTTCAGCCTTCACAGTACAGGTGGTAAGGGCCTTTTAAACCTACCAGGCAGTCTCTCTGGCTAACAGCCATTAATAGCTGCTTGTTCCAATCCCCCACTCTCTTATTTTCCTTCTGCAGGGAGCCAGCAAAACTTGGCAGAAAATAATCCAGTTCTGCTTTTATTTATAGAGTTTGTTACCACCTACATTTCAAGTATTACATCACTGAATCCATGTTCAATGGATTCTAAAGTCAATAATGGTGAGATCTTTAATAATCAAGTTTGTATTTTAACCTATATCTATGCCCCATTCTACCTTGGAGCCAGCCCCAAGTATGTATTTTATGTTCTGTTTTCACAGACCACTTTTGGAATTGGTTATGTTAGTTCAAGTCTTCTGTGAAGCAAGCTCTAGGGAAATATTCACACATATTTTAGTAGGAAAAGAAAAACCCATACAGGGGAAATAGTAAGGAAAGCAAAGAAATTTGGGGATACTTCCAGACCAGGATGATGTTTTGATCCTGACCCTTAGTCAAGGAAAAAGGGGGAAAAAGAGTTTATAAAAGTATCCTAGACTCAGATGGTGTCAGGAGTGGTGGGCAAAGATGAAGGGCATTGTCAAGCCAAGGCTGGGTGTTAGAAGTTTATGATGTCTACCTCGATATTCCTGTGAGCCTTGGTCATTGAATATTGAATCAAAGAAGCCAATGAGGTCATGGACTTCTGACAAATAGTAATGAGATATATTGAGGTTTGATAGCGTAGTAAATTGAGGGAGTCTGACACAATATGTTGACAAAAACAAGGGACCCATTAAGCAGTGAGACTCAGGCCATAGAAGTTTGTGGGGGGAAAAGGCCAACACAGCAATGTATCGTTCATAAGCAAGCAGTACTTGGTCTGTCGGAGAGAGTGACCTTGTGTTTTATCAGTGCTATAGATCAATTTCTGAAAAGAAATTTAAAAAACCGTGGCTTAATCTGGTGGAATCCACTCTTTAAGATTAGCTCACTCCATAATGAAGCATAAACTCCACAATTACAGCGTGGATTAAGTAACCGAGAGATAGAAACCATGCCAAAATTCTTAAATGGGAATTTAAGTGAAGGGATGAGTCATTTGCTAGACATATGAAGAGCTAAAGGTATATTTGGAATTATCCTCCATTAGAGACCACTGATCCTTCTTAGGGAAAGTTACTAAGGGAAAACAAAACAAAACAAAACAAATCAAAAACCAAGCAAACAAAAAACTAGCACCACAACAATTCCATAAACAGAAGCTGTAGAACAGACACACTTAATGCTTGCTTATATGCTTGCAGATGTGAGTACCAATAATGCTGTGTGAATACATAGTAGAATTACTCAGCATCCTCGTACCAGTCAGTGCTACTGTAATGTCCCTTCCAGCTTCTGTAAAAGGGAATTACTAACAGACACTTGCTTCTCCTGGGGACCAAATGACCATATAAAAGTGACAGATTCATTGTCTGTGGAGTCATCGTTCTTTTTCCTAAATGTAGTCATTGCATTCATGTCTTTCTTTTTTTCTGCTAGGCCACTGAACTTACAGTGTCTCAACAATGCAAACCACATAGACACTAAAGTAAGCCAGACACTATCTTCTTCACTCCCGGATGCTACCACTTTGATTTTTGTGAATTTTAATAAACCTATATTTTCTCAATATCTATAATTAAAGCATGCATATAAAATTGAGTATTGTTTATATTTATAGCATCTTAAAACATATATCTTGTGTTTTATATAAGTATATATAAATCAAATATTAGTTATTCAGATGAAAAATCAATGCTAGAAATTCAAATGAAAATTATCAGATGAAGGAAACGATAATTCACAACAAAACATCCAAACAAAATCTACAAGATTGCATTAATCAGAAGTTTCAAGAGTTTAAAATAAATTTTATCCACTTGGACTCTTAGAAACATTATCTATTAAAAGTGGAGAATTCTTTCCCTAAGTAAAGAAACTCTGAGGGATGACTTAATCCACGCCTTTCAGTCTAATTGGAGAACATGAATCGCCATATGTTCTTTTCTGATGTTGGTGACAAAGCTAGAGAAAAGGACACATTGGCGTAGCAAAATGGAGAGATTCAATAAAAACACCAAAGAAGGCTTCAATGAAGTGAGTCATTTTAAAACATTATACCCCATGAATATGTCAAAGCCTTCTGAGTCCATCCTAACTCGGAAAAATGAAATATTAGTCAAAATGTTCAGCAATTTGAGAGTATTGTATAATTAAAACAATTCAATTACTGCATTCCTTGCCTAAAATCAGTATATGCACACGATAAACTTGCCAGGCTCTTTGAAAATACTTTTAAAACAAACGGTTTACCAAATTTTATTTGATGGATGAGACTTATTTTGATGATGGCCAGTGACTGGTAAGGGTAAAGTCATTCATTTCTATTGATAACTAATAAGTGCATTTGAAGAAGTCTCTGTCACATGTACAAACCTAACCACAGCTGAATCTATTTCAGCACCAGCAGTGCTATATCCGAGTGTTAAATATTAGTATTGAGAATCATATTAGGGTAGCCCAGTAGCACTGGGCTCATCGAGTTGTTAGCTCATGTTGTTTCTTCATTTATGTTTTATATTTGCTACTCATTGGTTTATTATTAGAACCAAACAGACTAATTTTAAACAGATGTTTAAAATGTTTTATTGACCTTTGAGATTATAAGAGGAAATCTCATATTAGTCATTTATACAATGAGCAGACTGCATTTCCTTACCCAGGCCTCCGCATCTCTAAATCATTGTGACTAAGGGGCTAATTAAAACATTATTTTAAAATCGACCATTTAAATAAATTTGCTTCTAGTTATCAGTCTCCCATGAAATGTGTGTTCTCTGAAATCTACCCTCCTTAAATATTTTGAAAAATTTATACCAACAACATGCGGTTTTAATTACAATTTATAGCCTTGTGTTTAAATTGCATTTTAAACTAATTTGGTTTGTTCTTAAAGTTAATTAACTAATCGGGAGAATGTTTCTTGGTGCAATTGAGAAAATAGAGCAGATGTAGAGATTTATTGGCATCTCTTGGAAGCGTCCCAAACTTAGACGTTTTCTTTTGTCATGCTTGACTAACCTTTAAAACCACATGCCTCCTCATGGAGAGACGCCATTTCTATGTTTTTAGTGGATGCACGGTAAAAGTCAGGTAGGCTATATTGAGGTTACTGTCTTCCAATGACCACGTGTGCATCAATGTGGGTAGCATTTGTCGCGTGCCTTCAGAGGCTACCATCCCACAAGTCAGCATGGTCGTAGAGGCCCATCCTCCTGTCTTAATGACAGGATTTGGTTATTGCTTCTGCCCAGATTTACTCTGTCTCAGTTGTTCAATCCCGCTTCCTTCAGGAGACACAGACCTATTAAAGAAACTTCCTGATTAAAACAAGGACCCTCTAGGGAGAAAGAAACAAGCTTTTGGCTCTTTAGCTCCAGCGTAGCCTTTACACTTACTTCTCCCTGTTCATTTTGCATGCAATGGCACAGTGAATGGAGGGGGTGTGGTGGCTGAGGTGGCAGGGACTGATGTCGTCTGGTGCTCCTCACTCCTGAGGAAGTAGTCAGTAAATGTTTATTATGCCTGGATTGCAAGGCAGTTGTTCCCTAAAGTGTTTCATTGGACTCATCAGAGTTAAGTGTCATAATTAACATAGTCCTATTTACTACTCATTCCCTGTGTATAGGTGAAGACCGCAAGGCGCAGACAAGGTAAATAATTTGTCTAAGAACCTTCCGAAAGTCTTCAACCCAGGATCCATACTGTGATGCAGAGCCCTCTAATTGTAGGAATGCTACAGCAATGGTGGCTGGTGGAAATTCACATGGAGAAGGAATCATGATTCCTACAGCTCATCCCAGTTATACAAGGGCTCCACTATTGAATTTTACACCCAACCCCATCATAAGAAAAAAACATTTTTTTAGATATTACACACAATATTTCACAATTGGCTATTCACTTACAAGGACATAAACATTTGTTAAATTGTTGCTATGACTACCAGGATGATTCTTTATAGATGTCTAATGTTTACTTCATTGGTTTGGGTTTTAGATCAGCTGGCAAAACTTGAGTAGTATATGGAAAATCCTGGGTTTCATCTCTAGCATAGAAGGATGAAAGTTTATGTTTAAATACTATAGACTTTAAATACCTTAAATGATTAACTAAATTCACTATATTCACCTACAACTACAACAACAATAAAAGAATATTATGCCATTCATTTTCATGTGTGTGGGAGAATGTGTGTGTGTGTGTGTGTGTGTATGTATGCATGTATGTATGTATGTATGTGGAAGTCAGAAGATAATCTCAGATGTTATCTGTCAGGCCCACTGATATTTTTGTATAACCTAGGGTCCATCATTGGCCTGAATTTCACCAACTACAAGGCTAACAAGCTTCAAGGGCGATCTCTCTCCGCCTCCCATCTTGCCACAACTAAGATGACATGTACAACTACTGTGCTCACCCTTTTAAAAAGGATTTTTGAGAAACTTTAACACCAGTACTGTATTTATATAATTTCTATGCCCCAGTCTTACCCATTCAACTCACCCACTATTCCTCTAGCTTCCTCTCTAATTCATGACCTGTTCTACAATTATTATTTTTATAAACTTGAAAACACACACACACACACACACACACACACACACACACACACACACACACACAGGCAAACACACCCTACCTTACTCCACTTAGGGTTGCTCATGTGTACATGTGTTTAGAGATGAACACTTGGAATTGAACAATCTATTATGGGTTTGTCTTTAAAGAAAATGTATTCTCCTCAGCAACATTGATTGCCTATAGCTCTTCAGGTACGGGTGAGACCTTCCTTGTAAATTTTCCCTCTTTGCATGTCAACCAGTAGCATCATTGAGGTAGTGTTGCTTGGGAAACTATATTATTTGTTGCTATTACATGGGTACAGCATCTCTATCATGTCTAAAGACATCATGTAGCAGGAGCCATCCTGGTCCTCTGGTTCTAACAGTTTTTCTGCTTCTATTCCCTGTTTCCTAAACCTTATATATGAATATGTACTAATTGAGACTGGACACAGTGTAGTCAGATATTTTCTGTCTTTTGACCAATCACATCTGTTGAATCTCTGTATTATTCTCTGTCTACTACAGAAATATTTAGGATGAAGGGTGAGGGCTAGCCACATGTATGCGTGGGTACATGGATGAATATTTGGAATACAGTTATTATAGCCTTAGGAAAATGGAAGTAGTAGGTTCTCCTGTAAAGTGTATTACCCCTCCAGTCACGAGTGGTTGTCTAGCTTTGCAAAATCACGCCATGAATTTCCTCCAACTGAGTAGATCTTAGCAACTAGACAGCTATCATTTACCTATACGATAAAACTACAACTATTGCATTACTGAAATAGCTTGCCACCCTAGTCATTATTGTGATTCAGTGGCATTATAGCTGGGTAGGACTATTGATTGCTTCTATAGACCATCAGCTTGCATAGTGCCATCTTAATACTATGCCTTTTTTCTGAGGGAGGCTCCCAGTTCAGCTCCAGTTCAGTTGCTACCTCCAAAAGATGTGATGTCCGCAACGTCACGTTACCTTCAAGTTCTCAGAAGCAAGCAAGTGTGTCTCCTTTTTACCCAACTACCGAGGAACCAGCACAGGTCCTCACATTTGTGGGATAAGTACTTTAGTGGTTAGACCATTTCTTTATCCTAGGGTATTCTTTATTGTACTTGTATGTGTATGTGCATGTGCCTTTACATATGTATGTGTATGTGCACATGCATGTGCCTATGTGCATCTTAAAACCAATGTGGCTTTGTATACACTAATTTATTTTCTTAGAGATCTCATGCATATGGTTATGAGCATAAAAGCATGGCAAATTTTATTTGTCTTGTCATGGTTTTTATGTTTGTCAACTAAAGAGAAAGAGTGATCAAGTAATTTGACTCCTATAGTGGGTGAGAAACAGAGACAGTGCAATCCACTGAGGGATGCCATGAGATATTGCCACTCTGATCATTAGTACAGACAATGTCACCTGATATTTCAGGTGTCTTTTGGTTTTAGGTTTGGTCTTATGTTTTAGACACAATGTCTCTGTAGTCACAGAGGCTCAGGAACTTTTAATTCATCAGTTTTACTTGATTATTTCAGTAATGGTCCTCGTAGAATTTAACTACGGTGCAAAAAAGGCATAGTTTTCCATTGGAAAAGTCATAGAAGGTTCCCAGACAGTCTATACCCTAAGGGTTTTTAATCAAAGGCATTTTCTTTACTAATACTGTACATTTCAGCCATTAGCAACATTAACAAACTACCTGTATATTTATTTGTTGAAAGTCTATGGATTTAAAGCATTTTAATATTATAATTAAAATCATTTCTAAAGCAAACTGACCTCTTGTGATACTAATACTAGAGAAAATTTTAAATGCTCATTATTTTATATGAACCATATATAGCAGAATATATGTATATATGTGCATGTGTTATTATTCAGATGAATTAGCTTGATCTTTAGAAAAAGTAATGTATTTTAATTGTATAATACTAACAATGGTATGAAATGAAGATATATTGGTTCTGCATACAAATAACCAATTCTGAACTGAGTAATTTTAGAGTCTATAATTGTATTTTGTGTATGTCTTTGATACCTTCATGCTGGAGGCATGGTTGAGGGTATTTAGTTTGAGACTAGCTGTACCATGACTTTCTGACTCTTGTTAGCTATAGAAAAAGACCCTGTTTCAAACAAAAGCAACATAATACGTTTTAAATTCAAATCTCATATTTATTGAAATTTCACAAAAATGTTATGTCATTGTTCCATAAACATAGCAACAGAAATGTTGAGAATTGACATGTTACTGAGTATTACAAGCAATCTGAGCACAGAGTTAAGTGTTTGGGAGGACGGAAATCAAAATCATAGGCGAACGCTTTGGCATTTTCTGTATGAGTTTAACGTACGCAGCTTTCAGGATACACAGATGGCTGGAGGCTCAATCCCTTGTGACCTTGGAAGGATGACTCTGCAATCTGTTTCTTACTAGCACCCACTTTCATCCAGCGAATCTGCTTTCATGACATACACACAAAAGGATTATTTCTAATTGAAGGACTCCATAAAGTAAGTCCTCTAAGACATGCTGTAAGTCACTGAACATAAAATCTTTCTCTTTTTTTTTTTTGCCTATTAAAAAGCAGCACCGTGGCAGCTTGACCCTCTAGAGTACTCCATTATAAAAAAATAACTAAATGTGCCACAAAATGTTCTAAGGCTCAGGCATTTAGGTGGTAAATAGCCGTCATTAACACATTCCTGAGGGCTGCCAAAGAGGAGGTGCATAAAGCCAGCCAAAGGTAAGGTTATTATGACCATTCAAATAAATGATCCATTTTAACCCAATGCAGCATGATCTGGCTGCGGACCAAACCACATAGGTGGGCTCATGGTGGAATGTCACTAGAAGCCTGATCCAAGATTAGCGTATATTTGAGTCAACCTTGGGTCCTGTGTTGCAGTAGAAGCAAGCTTCCCAGCTTCCCAGGGGTTTGTGAGCATTCTTTGATAGTCCAGTAGTGTTTCATTGATATACACAAGGCTGACATCCAGAGACACACTTCTTAAGTGTTCACGTGTATCAGGCTTAGTCCTCATACTGTCAGCTGCATAGGCCCACTAAATGATTGTTCGCTGATCCAGAAGCAACTATTCTTTATTCTCTGCATGGATTAGTGGGTTTAAGCACAGTATACTAGGCAATAGCTTTTGATTTTGCTATCCTTTATGCTCCAATTTAAATGTCTCTTCTTTTCCTATCAGCTGACATTTGTTTCCTTGCTATGTTTCAAAATGTCTACTACCAATCACACATGAAGAAAAAGTTTTCCTTATGTATTGTTTTGTCTAGTCTAGCCAGAAGTTATTGTGGAATACCACCAAGACAAACTGAACTTAAATATAGTAAATGTAGAAAAGTTATGGATGTAAAGTCTTTAATGTGTACATAAAATATGTTTAAGAAATAAAAGATATAATACATATTAGATATATTATTACTGCCAAGTAAAAGCAGTGAAAATAACTAGAAATAGTATTATCAGATACTCTGAATAGTAAAGTGTTCTCATGTAATGCATATCGTTGAATCTGCATGAGTGGACTGTGGAATCCGCTCATTGAGATTAACTCCATCTATAATACAAGGCAAACCACACAGTTATAGAATGAAGTAAGTACCCGAAATGCAAAACATACCAAAATACGTGTGAATTTAAGTGAAAGATGAGTTGACTGGCTAGACCTAGAAAAGGCTTACAAACCTAATGAGACTTCAAATTCTATTTGAAATCTCCATAGAACAGAGGTCACTGATCATTTGTATGGACAGTTACTGAGGGAAAAATAGCATCACGATAATCCCATTACAACACTGAAAGCACATGCGGTGGAGCAAACACACTTGATGTTTGCTAATGGATTTGCATGCATAAGAACTGACAATGGTATCAAAATCCATAATAGAATTATTCAGCATCCTTCCATTTTGACCTAAAAGTGCAGTCTGACTTCCCATGAGGATTACTTAGGAAGCTTTCTTATGGTGTGATTATAATATAATTTAGCCTTTAAGTACATATATGAGCCAAAGGTTCATAAACTCATCATTACCAGCTTGAGTGGAAACATCGCAATTTTCATCAGGGAATTTGAGGTGGCATTTTAAAAGTATAAGTGAGTCATGCCAGTATACTGATTTATTATGGCAGAGAAACCACTGAACCTTGCTTTGTAGACATCTTGAAGGTGCTGCATTCCTTTGTATCCCTTTGGTCTATCAATCCTGACAATTCCACAGACTCGCAAGCACTTATCATCGAGAGTAGATATTTTGAGAGTAGATAGATTCAATTAGCTCTCATTGCTAGTGCAACCCTTAAACAAGAAAAGGTGAAAGACTAAACACATGGGGATGAAGTGAGCCCCTTTTCACACAATCAAGAACCTAGAAAGACTATTATTGGGACCCCAAGGTTTGGGCCCCTTTCCACGTGTCATTTTAAAGTATATTTTATACTATAGTATACATTCACAAATAAAAACACAGACTACTAAATATCGAGTGCTGTACTGGAAAGATTCTTAAAAACAAGAGGCCGAGATTTGGATGTCACAGCCACATGGTGTGTCAGAAATCCCACAGAGGACTGTAACTCCAACTCTAAGAGATCTCATGCCTCCTTGTAACATTGATACACATGTGTATGCATGTGTCTGCATGTGTGTGCATGTACATTTAAAATGCATATGCACATATACTCATGAGTATGCATATAAACACATATATAAATACAAATCAACAATCTTAGGAGTTGAATAGTCAATGCTTTTTACTGTTTTTTTTTCTTTAAAAACTTGGTACAGGTTTGAGTTTTAAATGACTGCCTTGTTGCACCTTGCCCATCTCCTACAAGAAGCTAGGTATTAGCCTGTATTACAGAGTGCTCTGCCTATGGCAATATCATCTGTCAACTGTGCTCTCA
The DNA here is from genome assembly GCF_021556685.1 of Rattus norvegicus. NCBI lineage: Eukaryota > Metazoa > Chordata > Mammalia > Rodentia > Muridae > Rattus > Rattus norvegicus. The sequence goes on from NC_141550.1 coordinate 77,391,343, forward strand.
GCTAGGTTGAAAGAATTAATCACCAGCAGTTCTGCAGCACAAGAAGCATTAGTGGAATTTCTGTAGGAATCAGGAAAGTAATAGCACAGAAAAAATATAATTTCATCTAAGGTAATATAAAACAGAAATACCAACTACACAGGTAAATATAAAAAATGTTTTCTTACATAATAAGCTTCTGAAAGAGAAAATGACAGCTTAAAAACACAATGTTCTATGAATTTTTAAAACCATAATCAGTCTAGAACAAAACTAGCAAAAATACTAAGTAGAGAAAATTTAAAATATGTGGCCAAAGGGTGCAGGAAGTGATGTAATTCCAACTTATGTCAACTTTTCTAAGCTAAAGATATAGATTCTATACTCTAAAACAACCACAAACACAGCAAACGTGAAAAAGAATTTATTGCTAACATGAAAACAAAGAGATAAGTCGATTGTAAGAATGTAGACCAGTAATAGAAAAGAGATAATAAGACAAAGCAACAAGTACAGGTGGACAAACAGAAATCACAGAGCAAGGCATAACCCAATTCAATCAACAAAGACATTAAATTTACACATCTAAAGACAGGTAGGGCTTACAGAATCAAGAGCAGGCGAGATGCTTGCCATGAAACCTGACAATCTGTGATCGATCCCTGAGAACCAGTAGAAGGAAGAAAACAAATGAATAAATAAATAAATGTAATTTTAAAATGATATAATAATCATGCAATAGCAGTATAGATACATGATAGAAGGATTTTGTGAAAATCTCCCAATAATACAATTATACACACACATGCACACATGCACACACACACACACACACACACACACACACGCACACATTCATATAATGCACTTCCATATAATATATAGATCAAAAATGTTTAAAGAATAGAACATATTTTTAAACTAATGATAAAAAGGAAACAAAAATTGTGTGATGTTAGCTATATAACTATTTGAATAGAACCTCATAGCATAAATTTTCTGTGCTAGAGAAAATAACTGAGGTCTCAAATCAATTACACGGTGTCTTGCTTTTAAAAAAAATTGAAAAATTATGTAAATAAAAAATGACCCTGAAAATAATCAAATAAAAGAAATAATAAATAAGGCAGCACAAGTCATTACAAGAACTGTTTTCTCCCTCTACTGGCTCCTAGGGATCAAACACAACTCCTTGGGTTTTCAGGCAAGCACCTTTCCCTGATGAAGCATGTTACCAGCTCTCAATAAATCAAAAGAAATTAAATTAAATCAAATCAAATGACTCAAAAAGATGATCCTCTAGGAAACTTTTAAATTCATGAGAGTCTTGACTAAAGAAGGTCATTAAAGTAGAAAACACTGATGATGATGGTGGTGATGATGGTGATGGTGGTGATGGTGGTGATGATGGTGATGATGGTGATGGTGGTGATGGTGGTGATGATGGTGATGGTGGTGATGGTGGTGATGGTGGTGATGGTGGTGATGGTGGTGATGATGGTGATGGTGGTGATGGTGGTGATGGTGGTGATGGTGGTGACGATGATGATGACATGAAGAATGGAGAGGGGTGATGTGACCAAAGCTTACACAGAGGACAAAGAGAACAGTCATATCATTAACATGGGTCTGGCAGTAAATACCGCAACTCAGATACATTTATTTTAAAGACACCAACTACTTATCAAAAAGTATAATACGAATTAAGCAGCCTTGCTTCTTTCAGAGCATTTAAATTTAAAGGAGGAAAACAACAAAACAAAAACAAAAGAGAGTTATTTATAACTCTAGCTCTAGGGAGCTCTGAAGCTTCTAGTGTCTGTAGCCACTGGTTGGCAAATACCTCACCCCACTCCCACACAGATGTGGAAGAGGAAGACGGATGGCGGAAGGGAAGGAAAGAGGGAGACAGAGAAAGAGAGAAACTTAATTTACATAAAAATAAAACCCAGAGCATCAGTAATTAGTAGGTTTAAAGATACTGTAAGATTCAGGAATAATAGGCAGTTAAAATAAAAGTATTAAACTGCTTGAAATTTGTTCTAACTCAATTTACTTCTCACTTCATATGAAGGAGAAACTCTGAATTCTTATCTAGCTGGTAGGAATACGTTCTGATAAGAAAGCACTGGGCTGGATTTGGCTGGTCAAGAGCAAGTTAACCAAGTACAGGGTAATGGGCTCAAACCCCAACCAGCTCCAAACCAAAGAAGAAAAATGATGCAGATATGTGCACCCGACCAATGAACATAATAGAAGCTGCTGATCCCTCGGGTTGAATTAGGGAAAAGCTGGAGGACACTAAGGAGGAGGGCAGCCCTGTAGCAGTCTCAATTAACCTGGACCCTGAGATCTCTCAGACACTGGATCACCAACCAGGCAGCATACACCAGCTGAGATGAGGCCCCCAACACATACAGCAGAGGACTCCTTGGTCTGGGTTCAGTCAGAGAAGATGCACCTAACCCTCAAGAGACTGGAGACCCCAAGAAGTTTAGAGGTCTGGTGGGGTGGATGGGGTGGGGAGATCACTGTGGAGACAGTGGGAGGGATCCAGGGGGGTGGGGAGGGAGAATGGGATGTAGAACCCTTGGTGGGGAGGGAGGGGTGGACTAGAAGGAGAATAAAATCTGGAGTGTAAAAATAGATAGATAGATAGATAGATAGATAGATAGATAGATAGATAGATAGATAGATAGATAAAAGAACCTTAAAATATGAAAAACCAAGAAAATGTATAACTCATTCAAATAACACATATAATAGTAACAATATTTCAAAGTAGTTCTGAGAGAAATTTATCTCGGACTGTCTAATCACTGCTAGGGAAGTTTAAAAGCTTAAGTCTACTGAGATAGATACCGTTGTGTTCCTCAGGCTAAGACAACTGGGATTGCCTAGATGCATAGTCACACAGAGCTGTTCTGTAAATTGCTTTCCCAGCACAAATCCAGACTGTCCAGGTCCTCCAGGTCTCAAGTGAAACGTGCCATCTGTTTTTTCCTGTTATAATCGTTGTCTGTCAATCCATCACTGTGTTTCTCTTTTTCTGTTTCTCTATGTTTTCTTTTCTGTGTGTTTCTTCTCTTTTCCTTCTCCTCTTCTTTCCCCTCCTTCCCTTTATTATCTCATCATCATCATCACCACCACCATCACCACCACCACCATCACCACAATCATCATCATCACCATCACCGCCATCACCATAATCATCACCATTACCATAATCTTCACCATCACCATCATCATCATCTCATTATCACTACCAGCACCATCATTATTACCCCCCATTGTGCAGCTGAGCCTTCAATCTGCTATCTTCTAGATCATTTCTATAACACAATCATAATGCTTTCAAACATAAAACCTACAGCTTCTACCCAATGCCTCAATGCATGAATTCTTTCTTCCCTGACTCCTAATCCCTAGGTGTTTGGAGCTGTCTACACCAGGAGTTCTTGGGACAGTCAGAAATATATTCCTGCTGTTATTGAATCAAGAGTCCTTCTCCTCTTAGTTTCCCTTTAAAGGTAATTGTCATTTGTCATTACTGGTTATTTCTTCTAGGAGAGAGCTGTAAAAGCCAACACATGCATACACATACACAAATGCAAACACATGCGCACAGGCACACACACACACACACACACACACACACACACACACACGACATGACAGTGACATGCATTGTCAGTATTGCTCAGATTACTTTCCAATGACAAGACCTTCAAAGTTTTCTGGAAAGACTAAATAGTAATGCTAGTTACATCTTTAAGACAGGGAAGGATACCTACTCTCTTGTTTGCCTTCCTTTGTCTTGGTTCCTGAGTCTGCATTCACATCAAAGTGGACTCAGTTTTGATGACCATCAGAGTTACATTTGTAGGTATTCAGCAGCTTATCTGAGAGCCCTGCTCCAGAGGGAGGTGTATTAGCATGATAAAGAAAAGCAGACCGGAAGAATGAGAGGCAAGGAGCCAATCAAAACAGATAGAAAGCAAAGCTCAAGGGATTCTGGAGGGAAAATGTGATTGATGTCCAGTGTGGTATGTCAAGTACTTGATATGTTTGGATCTGTTTCTGAGTCCTCTCTTCTATTCAACTAATCTGTTCTACCCCAGGGACAACACCTAACTGTTAAAATTACCCTTGATCTATGGTGAAATGTTTGTTAGCATAGTAAGCCTTAAAATTAGTGGACTTTATAAACAGTTTAGAATCAGTCTTTCAAAGAGTAGTAGAATAAAACTATTTTACATTAATAGTTCTCTCAGTATCCTATGTATAAATTGTGGGAAAAAAATCTTAATGGAACAAAATCTTTCTATCAAACATGCTGCTTTGCACTTTTCAAAATCATCTGAAATATTCAGGTTGTAATTATGCTGCTCGGTTCAGCTTTCATTTTGACGGGTTTCCTTCAAGGCCCATTTCTTTGTTGCTTATGCAAATAAATTAGAAGTCCTTGTAGCCGTTGTCCCATGTTTACTCAGCAAGCTTGTGGAATCCATATCATGTCTTCAGTGTTTTATCATTACTCTCCGGAACTTTGTACCTACATGGTCCTCACTGTGTAAGAAGAGCTTTGCTGTAAGCGCCTCAGCTCGTCACACCTTTTAGATTTCTTCTAATGTTTCATCTGAGATTTGCATCTTTGTGCTGACTGAATGCACTGACAGGAATCATCTCTGCCTATTTCTCTGTTCAGTTGATCTGATGACTTAAAGTGTTTCACAATTAAAGGTGATTTTCATAAATGTACTGTGTCAGACAAGGCGACATCCTTTGATTCAGAGGCTGATGTTCATGAATTGATTGTTATCAAGTGATCTTGAGTATGTTTAGATGATCCAATATTTCCAATTTTACCTGTTAGTGTGAGGAACTACATATTCAGTTTTCTAACATTTGAATGCATTTCTGTAAGAGCATTTCGTTTGAGTGGTGAATTAATGAACACAGTTCTGCTAGATTCAGTTCTTGACATTTTTCATCCTTTTGGATGTTAACTAGAGTCTTTTTTTTATTTGTTTCATCAGGATTCTTATGTCCAAAAACCTCCAGACTTCTTATTATTTCCTGCCTGGTTTTAGTCTCAGCTTGTATGATTTTTATCCATTGATACTGCCATTTTATTCTTAAGTTTTTCATGTATATCTGTACTGAAGCACATTAAATTTCTCTTTGGTTAAGGATATCTATTCAGCTATCCATCTAAAGAAAGCTTTTTCTTGTTTTGTCTTGTTTTGTTTATTATTTTTAGTATACTTAAGCTGTTTTAAGTCTTAATTTGACTTAGTCCAGGATCACCAAAGAAGAGAATCTCACTGAGGGATGACTGATACCAGATGGGCCTACAGGGACTGTTTTAATTTATTTAGGAAGACCCACCTCACTGTAGGTAGCACCATTCCCTAGCAAGTGATCCTGGGTTTGTATAAATGTAGAGAAGGGTCTGAATATAAGTAAGCATGCATTTTCTCTCCAATGTTGACATTGAATGAGACTAGCTACTTGAAGTTCCTGCCTTTGTTTCCCAATGAGGATAGATTATAGTCTGGAATTACAAGACAGATAAGCACCTTTTCTTTAACGTTACTTTCGTCTGATGTTACTGTAGTAGAAATAGACGTGAAAATAAAGCTCCATTATATCTCTATCCTATTTTAATGTTTGACAATATCATATTTGTATACAGTGTAGTGTAATTGCGTTTACCACTCACTACCATCTCCCAACCCCTTCTTACTCCCACCAGATCCCTTGTTGGTTCTACCTGGTCCCCCTCCACCTGCTTATGTCCAGAGGCATATAAACTATATATTTATGAAGCACCATATAATATTTTTTGCCTTTTTATTTATTCCTTCCCCATATATTACATCCAAACTGCAATTTCTCTTCCCTTCCCTCCCCACAGTCTCTCCCAACCCCACCTTCCCTTCCCTCCCCACAGTCTCTCCCCACCCCACCTTCTCTTCCCTCTTGAGTGAACCTCCCTTCACCCCTCACTGCCCCGAAAAGAGCCATAGTTTAACAGACTATAATAAGACCAGGTATACATCATCACAACAAGGAAGGACAAGGAAACTCAATAGGAGGAAAAAGACCCCAAAGGCAGGCAAAAGAGTCTGAAAGAGTGCCCACTCCTACTGTTAGGAATCCCGCAAGAACACTGATCTACAGAACCATAATACATATGCAGAGGACTTAGGTCTGACCAATACAGGCTTCCGCATCTCTGTCAGCCCACTTGATGCTCAGTCACTTGATAATATGGGCCATGCTCCTAAGGTGTACTTGTTGCTTTTGGCTCCTCCAATCGTCCTCCCCGTCCTGGGCAGGACTTTTCAAGCTCGACCTAATATTTGGCTGGGGAACTCTCCATCTGTTTCCATCTGTTACTGGATACAAGCTCACTGGTCCCTTTGATGAGAGACTGCAGATATTACAAACTGGATGTTTTGTGGCTGGGTTGGTGTCGCAATTCCTCCACTTGATGCTGTGCCTGTTTGCAGAGGATGGGCTCTGTGTCCCCCATTACTAGGAGTCTTTGCTAGTGCCCCCCTTGTAGATTCCTTGGAGCTTCTAGTACATTAGGTCTCCTTAACCCTCAAAATGCCTGCCACCCAATTGCAGTTATCTTTCCCAGCATTCTCTAGCTCCAAACCACACCCCAACCCCCACAGACCACTGCAGTCACCCCCAGTCTATCCGCAAAATCTACTCTATGTCCCCTGCCCAGGAAGATCCTTGCATAACCCCTTTAGCCCTCTTTGTGGCTTGGCCTGTCTGGGTCTGTGAATTATAGAACAATTATCCTTCACTATATAGCTAATACTCACTTAAAAGTGAGTACATATCATGTTTGTCTTTCTGGGTCTGGGTTCCGTCACTCAGGACAGTGTTTTTCTAACTCTACCCATGCTGGCAAATTTTATGATATCATTTTTAACAGCTGAGTAATACTCCATTGTGTAAATGTACCATTCCCCCCCCATTCTTTGGTTGAGGGATATCTATGTTGATTTTAGGGCTGGAGAGATGGCTCAGCCGTTAAAGGCTAGGCTCACAACCAAAAATATGTTCATTTTAGTTCCAGGCTATTAGAAATAAAGCTGCTATGAACATAGCTAAGCACATGTCTTTGTGGTAGGATGATGCATCCTGTGGGTATACGCCCAGAAGTGGATATTGAGGTAGACTGAGTCCCCACTTTCTCTTCTATCAGGTTCAGTGTATCTGGTTTTATGTTGAGGTCTTTGATCCACTTGGGCTTGAGGTGACAGATAGGGGTCTATTTGTATTCTCCACACTGACGCCCAGTTAGACCAGCAAAGATACTTTCTTTTGTCCAGTGTATACTTCTGACTCCTTTATCAAAAAACAAAACAAAACAAAACAAAACAAAACAAAAAAAAAACATGGCTCCATAGGTGTGTACATTTGTTCACACATAATGTCTGTTCCTTTTATTCAATTCCATTGATGAATGTATGGGTTTATATGCCAATACCATGTGATTTTTATTATGGTTGCTTTGTAGTACAGCTTTAAATCTTGGATGGTGACACCTCCAGATGTTCTTTTATTGTATAGGACTGCTAGAGCTATCCTGGGATTTTGTTTTTCCATATGAAGTTGGGAATTGTTCTTTCAAAGTATTCAAAGCATTGTGTTGAAATTTTGACGTGGATTATGTTGAATCTGTAGATTGATCTACTCCCATGGGAGATCTTTACATCTTTTGATATCTTCTTCAACTTTCTTCTTCAAAGACTTGAAGTTTTTATCACACAGGCCTGTTACTTGCTTGCTAAGAGTTATCCCAAGTTATTTTATATTATTTTCTTGCTATTGTGAACAGTGTAGTTTCCCTAATTTCTTTCTCAGACTCTTTGCCATTTCTATATACGACAGCTACTGATCTTTTTTTTTTAGTTAATCTTGTACTCAATGTTTTCCCTGAAGGTGTTTAGCAGCTGTTTGAGTTCCTTGGTAGAATATTTGGGGTCGCAATATATATGTACATATACATATATATTATCATATCATCTGAAAATAGTGACAATTTGATTTCTTTCTTTTCAATTGGAATCCCCTTGATCTCCTTGAATTGTGATATTGGTCTACTTAGAACTTCAAGTACTATATTGAGTAGATATGGAGAGAAAAGACAGCCTTATCTCTTGATTTTTGTTTGTTTTGTTTTTTACTTATTCACTTTACATGCTGCTCATTGCGCCCATCCCAGTCACCCCTCCTACAATCCTTCCCCCATCCTCCTCTCCTCTTCTACTCTGAACACATGGTGCCCCCAGCCCCCTTGGTATTTCAAGTCTCTGCGAGTCTAGGTGCTTCCTCTCCCACTGAGGCCAGACAAGGCAGCCCTGCTAGAAGAACATATGGCAGATACAGGAAACTTTTGGGGTAGCCCCTACTCTGGCTGTTTGAGATCCACATAAAGACCAAGCTGCACATCTGCAGCACGTGTGTGGGGAGGCCTGGTCTAGCCAGTGTATGTGTTTCGGTTGGTGGCTCCATCTTTGGCAACCCCAAAAGTCCAAGTTAGTTGAGTCTCTTCACCTGTGGCATTCCTATCCCACTAGGGGCTGAAATCCTCCCTCCTATATTTCAGTAAGTGCCTACAAGCTCCATTCACTGCTTGTGGATGCAGCTGTCTGTGTAAATTAGTGGGTAGAGCCTTTCAGAGGATAGCTCTGCTAGACTCCTGTCTGCAAGCATAACAGAGTATCATTGATAGTGTCAGAGATTGGTGCTTGCCCATGGGATAGGCCTCAAGTTGGTCCAGTTATTGGTTGGCAATTCCCTCAGTCTCTGCTCCACCTCTAATCCATGCATTTCTTCTAGGCAGGAAAAGTTTGGGGTCAAAATTTTGTAGGGTGGGTGGGTGTCCCTTAGCTTCACTGGAGTTCTTCCTTGGCAGCAGGAAACAGTCTCCCTAGGCTCCATATCCCCAATGCTGTGAGTCATAACTAAGGACAACCATATTTATCCTTGGGTGCTTCTCAATCTCCATCTCTTTCTGGAAATGCCACCTACCTCCCTCCTCCCCCACATCAGTTGTAAATTTCCATTCATTCTCATGGTCATCTGGCCACCCCCTGCCACTCCCCACCCAGTTCCCTCCCTGCACCTGCTTTTCACAACCATTCCATTCACCCTTCCAAGTGAGACTCAAGCATTCTTACTTGTGCCCGCCTTCCTGTCCAGCCTCCCTGGATCTGTGGAGTGTAGCATAGGCATCCTGTATTTATGGCTAATATCCAATTATAAGTGAATTCATGCTATGCATGTCCTTTTGGGTCTGGGTTACCTCACTCGGGATGTTGTTCTCAAGATCCATTCATTTGCCTGTAAAATTCATGATGTCTTTGATTTTCATAGCCGAATAGTATCCCATTGTGCAGATATAACACATTTTCTTTATCCATTCTTCAGTTGAGGGACATCTAGGTTGTTTACAGTCTCTGGCTACTATGAATAAAGCTATGTAACAACATAGTTGAGAAGTATCTTTGTCAGATGGGGGAAGAACTCTTGGCTAAATGCCCAGGAGTGGAATAGCTAGACCTTGAGGTACAATTATTCCAAGTTTTCTGAGAGACTGCCAAATTGATTTCCAAAGTGGTTGTACAAGTTTGCTTTCCTATCAGTAGTAGCAAAATGTTCCCCTTGCTTCACATCCTCGTTAGCGTGCTCTGTTGCTTCAGGTTTCCACCTTAGCCATTTTGACCAATACAAGGTGGAATCTCAGAGTTGTTCTGATTTGCATTTCCCTGAAAGCCCGAGACTTTGAACATTTTGAAAAATGCTCGCTGCCATTTAAGATTACTCTGTGGAGAATACTCTCTTTAGCTCTGTGCTCCGTTTTTTAATTGGGTTATTTGGGTTGCTGGTGTTTAAATTCCTAAGTTCTTTAAAAATTTTAGACATTAGCCCTCTGTCAGATGTAGGATTGGTGAAGATTCTTTCCCTATCTGTAGGCTTGGGATTATACCTACAGATTAGCCCTCTGTCAGATGTAGGATTCATGATCCTTTCCCAATCTGTTTTGTCTTCCTGACAGTGTCCTTTTCCAGTACAGAAACTTTTTAATTTCATGGAGTCCCATTTACCAATTGTTAATCTTAGAACCTGAGCCATTGGTGTTCTGTCAGGAAATTGTCTACTGTACCAAAGTGTTCCAGACCATTCTCCACTTTCTCTTCTATGATATGTAGTGTATCCGGTTTCATATTGAAGTCCTTGATACACTTGGACTTAAGTTTTGTGCAGGGTGATAAATGTGGATCCATTTTCATTCTTCTACCTGTAGACATACAGTTAGACCAGTACCATTTGTTGAAAACACTTACTTTTTCCCTTTGTATGGTTTTGACTTCTTTATACAAGAATCAGGGGTCCATAGATGTGTGGGTTTATTACTGGGCCTTTGATTTGATTCCACTGATCAATATGTCTGTTTCTGTACCAACACCATGCAGGTTTTAATCACTACTCTTCTGCAGTACAGCTTGAGGTCAGGGATGGTGATTCTTCTTAGAATTCTTTTATTGTTCAGGATTATTTTGACTATCCAGATTTTTTATATTCCTATATTAAGATGAGAATTGCTTTCCAACATCTATAAAAAAATTCTTAGCAATTTTATGAGGATTGCCTGGGAGTTGTAGATTGAGTAGTCTTGTCTTGTTCCTGATTTTAGTGGAATTATTCGAATCCTACCTTACCATGGTGGGTGATCGATTTAGGTGTCCTTAGATTCAGTTGGCAAGTATTTTATTGATTATTTTTGTGTCAATGTCCATTAAGGAAATCGGCCTGTAATTCCCATTCATTGTTGAATCTTTGTGTGGTTTGGGTATCATGGTGACTATGGCCTTATAAAATGAATTTGGCAATATTCCTTCTGTTTCTATTTTGTGTAATATTTTGAGCAATATTGGCATTAGCTCTTCTTTGAAAGTTGTAGAATTCTGCACTAAAACCATCTGGTCCTGTCTTTTTCTGGGGGAAGATAGGAGACTTTGGGGGGGTGTTATAGGTCTATTTAATTTAATTTGTTTATTTCATCTTGCTTTAACGTTGGTAAGTAGTACCTATTAGGAAAATTGTCCATTTCTTTTAGATTTTCCATTTTTGTAGAGTACAGATTTTTGAGGTATAACCTAATGGTTCTTTAGATTTCCTGGTGTCTGCTGTTATGTCTGCACTATTATTTCTGATTTTGTTACTTTAGATCGCTGTCTCTATCGAAATGAGAAATTCAGTATCTTCTTTGTTAGATAGATGTTTAATGTTATTCCAGCCATACTATAATGAGAAGGAACATCTAACACCATGATTGTCAAGAGCTATGATCCAAAGAAGGTTGTCTATCGTTTTCATTTCCATACTTGAATAAACTGTAATTACATCATTTCTTAACTCCAAGATATTTCTGAATGTATCTGCCTTCTTGTCATAAGGTGATTACAGCAGTACTTGAGAAATAAGCTGAGTTGTTCTAACAAAAGTATAAGACACAGAATAGGTTAAGCATTATATTTATACAAGAATCAGGGCTCAACATTATATTTCTCTACCATCAAAAACAGGCTCAAAGAGCAGAATGTTCTATACCTTGCTCAAAGGCCAATTTTTTGATCCACACAAAATCGTAGGAACAATGAATATTAGTACAAAAAATAGACAAACATATATACAGTTATATATAAAGTTATTTATATATAGTTATATATGTGCATATAAATTTGTGGATAGACAGATGAAACAAATCATATATCTAGAAATGGATAATAAACAAATGGAGCATTAACAAGCTTGAAAGCTATTTATTTTTCTTCATATTTAAGCAGAAACAAGAGTATCATTTGCAAAAGAGATTCTAAGCAATTTAAACTTATATTTAAACACATTGCTATTTGATTTCTGTTATATGATTCTATAATTCTTTTATTTTCAGTATTGAGATTTCAATTCAGATATTTATTTATGCTTGGTAAGCACTCTATCTCAAAACTACATTGCCATTCAATGTTTTATATATATTGAGGTGACACCTTCATTGAAAGTAAAGGGAATGTCTATTTTAAAGTGAGTCATACATCATTATAAATTACAAAACTACATGATGGGTAACTGACAGGTCAATACATAGTTCTTAAATGAAAGAATTAATAGTTATTTTAAAAGGTGGATAGGGCTGGGAAAATAACATGGTTGATAAGTGCTTGCTTTACAAGGTTGAAACTCCAAGTTTGATCCACAGAGCACACATGCAACATTATTCGTGTGTACGTACTATGTACGGACTTGTAACACCAGCACCGGAGAAAAATATAGAGTCTTGAGGACTGGGTAACCAAACATCTGAGCCTAATCGGTTAGCTTCAAGGCTGTGATAAACTATGTCTTAAAAAAGATGGTTGTCTACACATGAACAGGTATATATGTGCACGTGCAGTGAACTGACATGCTCCCCCACCCCCTGCCATGCACAATTAATTAATAGAAAACAGAAAACACTAGTAAATGTTCTTCTATTTTAAGGGAGAGGTTTGTGTTGAATTTAATACTTAAAATGATCAGTTTTGCATTGGAAACAGTGGTGCATAAACCTAAAACACGAGTGTGCATTGACTATATTTTTGTTCTTTCTCACACGCTGACAGTAGTTATTTCTCTTGGGAGTCACAGAAATGATGGATGCTGTTTCCTGGGGTTTGATTTTTCCGTACACATGCACTGTAGACTCACTGCTACACATAGGTATCTCACTCTTGAAAATGAATCTGTTCAGCTTACGAGTTCTGTTATTATTTAAATTTAAAGTCATTCCAAATAAATAACTTAAAATAGTATCTATGTCTTTAGAGGATAATATTTCCAGGTTTCCTTTTACATCTCAGTTTTAGGTAATTAATATTCTTTTCATTTCTCAGGCTTACACTGGGGATTGAGTAGCAAAAATAAATATATATTACCAATTTAGAGTTCTCTCTTTCACACACACACACTCTCAAATACACTCACAATCACACAGCGTTTCCTTCTTTCCCCTCTCCCTTTCCTTTTCCCTCACCCTATTTCCATCCCTCTTCTTCCTTTCCTCCTCCTCATCCCCTGACCCCTATCAGGTTTTTACATTGATGCTATTTACACTCCCTGTCAAGTTCGCCTCTTTGGCTGGCACCCACAGGTCATTTATATCCTTCAAGCCTGTATCACCCCACTATTTCCCATCCTGGAGAACACTATTCACAGAATCTAAGCAGCAACAGCAAAGTGTAAGTACATGGAGAACAGAGAGTAAAGAGGCATAGAGATAAAGAGAAGAAACAAGAGTTCATGAGTTCATTCCCTATTAATGAACTACTACTGCCATCCAGAAACAATGTCCCCAGCAGAAAGTTTTTCCTGTCTTTCATTTCTTTCCTTTATCGTATCACATTCACCCATGTTTCATAAAGCCATGTGTTAAAATGACAGTTGAGCCTATGGCTGTCTATAATATTCTCATATATTGGTATGTACGTGATTGTTATAGCAGCCATAACTCATGACCTCTGTCATTACAAGATAGATGAAAGCCTGCTTCACTCTACCATACAGTATAGTAAAAATGCATTCTCTAAACAAGTAATATGAAAGACTCAAATATATCCAGAAGCCGTAACTGTGGTTTCATAGCGGACCCTATAGGGGTTTTAAATGACTTGTCTCCTTCACAGGAATAGGGCTATGCTGATATGTGAGTAATACAGAATGGTTTCTTCAAAGGCTTCTTGAATAAAGCAGGAGCTGGCTTTGCTGTCAGAGCCATTTGAGAAGTAGATGAAACCAGAGAGCAGAACCCATTATTCAGTGATCGATGTGGAGGCTACCTATGGCCTAGTGAGTAGAGAAATTGGTTGTGACATTTCATGTGCACCACTGATATCCCACGTCACTGTCCAGAGAACCTCTATTTTTCACCATGCTAACATGACTGCTGCATTCATTTAATATTGCCCCCATCAGAACAGTGCTGGACTTTGTGCAGACTCAGCCTATTAATTTGATAATTCTCAGACACATCCATGGTAGAAGCATATATATATATATATATATATATATATATATATATGTATATATATATATATATCACCCAAATATACTCTCCCAAGTAATCGTCAATAGCTTATGTCTAAAGGCATCTTTCTCCTTATATGACTATTGTATTTTCCTGACCCACAGAGTGTCTCCTAATGCTACTGAATTAGCTTCTCACATCCAGCTGTCAAATGGCTTGTATGACCTTGACTAAATTAATTTTCTTGACTCATTCCTCCTTCTATTAAAAAAGAGGAAGTTAAAATAGATAATTTCTATGGATTTTTCTAGGTACTCCTGCTTTTAAAGATTGCCTGTCCCAAGAGCCATGAAGCAGGTCACACATAAATTGCAGAGGAATATTTTCCAGCAGAAGAATGTGATTCTTATTCAAATTTCATGTATAAAAAAATGAATGTAATGGTAAGACAGCGTGTCACGTGTTGCTCTGTAGTTTTATGTACCAAATAAAAATAATAAGGATATGTGAACTATAGTCTTTTTATAACCTTCAAAATATATAATTTTGATAAATTATATCAAAATTAATTTGATAAATTATAAATTTATAATTTGATAAATTATATATAAATTATTAATTTGATAAATTATAAATTTGATAAATTATATCAAAAGATATAATTCTTCAAAACTGTATGATTCATACTATATTTAAAATTACAAAGATGATACGAATGTGGCTTACCCTCATGCAGTGTAAAATAAAAATGTATAATTAATGACCTATTTTTTTCACATTTTATTTTATTTTTACTTGACAAAGAATAATAGCTTCATTTTGGGGTTACAAGGATATTTTTAGATTGCATTTTATAAATGACCAAAAATCGCTAACTGGCAAATATTATCTCTTCAAGTATTTATTATTCCTGTGGCAACCTTACTGATTGTTCAGGGGCTCTTGTTCATTTGATTGATTGATTATTTGGAGTTTTGTTTGCTTGTTCTGTTTTCTTCTTTCTTATTTATTAGTGTTATGTACTAGGGATTTTTTTTTATACAAATGGCAATGGGATGGTAGACAGTCTGAATTCTTTTGGAACATAGAACGATTTTTTTTTTATTATTTCAGAATCTCCCATATTTTAGAATAGCCAGTTCAGCCATGCAGCCCCGGTGACTGTCTAGAAATGAACTACCAGTCAAAGCCATTCTGATCCAGAACATGGAATGTAACGCTTAGCACTGCACGGTGTATGTAACCCAGGTTCATAGACTGTAACAGTGACAGGGTGTAACAGTGACAGCCCAGGTTCATTTTGAGATGTCTCAAATTCAAAAAACAGCCCCAAAGCCTTTTATCTTTCCCCTTCATATGGCTTTCTCCAAGACCATCTAGGCTACTATAGACATCAGTCACCTAATTTATTTCATGCCAACATTATACTGCATGTTTCTTTATAATTATTGGTTAATTATTGTTAAAGTTCATAAAACTAAGGGGCACATACATAAAAGGAATTATAAATTATTCAAGTAATTGTCCCAAACTGTGTGTGGCGCTCTCTCTCTCTCTCTCTCTCTCTCTCTCTCTCTCTCTCTCTCTCTGTGTGTGTGTGTGTGTGTGTGTGTGTGTGTGTGTGTGTGTGTGTGTAAATGCTAAGGGCCTGGGAAGCCAGAAGTAGGTGTCAGATCCCCCAAAACATGAGCTAAAGGTGTTTCTTAATCTGGTGTCAGGATATTGGGAACTTAAATCAGGTTCTCTGTGAGACCAAGAAATACTCTTAACTGCAAAGCCATCTCTCCAGCTCTATTTTGTTTGTTTGTTTGTTTCTTTCTTTCTTTAAAAAGAAAACCCTTTTTTCAAATTATTTGCTAATTATTTACTAAGCACTCAGACTGTTTCTTCACACAGAAGAGAGTGTTTATATAGTTCCTGGGACTGAAGGTGGAGGGAACCAGGCACTTAACTTTTATTTCCAGTCAAGAAGTTCATTGTCCTGGGAGAATTCTAAAGCTGAATTTCATCTAAAATACTATTAACTCACAAGTTTATTCTGCAACTTTCCCAAACAGAGTGACTCAGCACATGTTTTTATAAAACGTTCTATGCGCCTGGCCAAAATAGATAGTCTATTCGAAGACTTGGAAGAAATGAAAAGCGTCTATAATCTGGGAAATAAAAATTATGGCATCTCGGGGTTGGAGATTTAGCTCAGTGGTAGAGCGCTTGCCTAGCAAGCGCAAGGCCCTGGGTTCGGTCCCCAGCTCCGAAAAGAAGAAAAAAGAAAAAGAAGAAGAAAAAAAATTATGGCATCTCAAATTACCATGGAAGAATGACAAAATAAACACAGTGGACAAGGAGTATTAACTGTTTCATAGAGGAAAATAACATTAATTTTATATGTTCTGAAACAGGTAGAAAATGCCAGTTAGACCTGAGTATGAAGGAGAAGTTGGCTGGTAAGATGATTCCTATCTATAGTGCTTGCTTTTGGAGCCTTAGGGCCAGAGTTTAGATGCCCAGAATCCATGTCAAAGATGAGTGGGCGAGGTGAACCACCCATAATCCCAGTGGGCAGGAAGTGGACAGGATAGCCCCGAATCAAGTGGCCAAGCAAAATAGCTAGACCGGCAAACTTTGGTTTGAGAGCAAGACCCTGCCTTAATAAATATGATCGAAGGTAATGAAAGAAGATATCAGCATTATTGGTCCTTGAACATTCATAAATGTGTGCATGCACACCACACATGCACATACATATAATGTAAGTGCCATAGCTATGTATGTCTAAGAAAAACTAGAATAGCTACAGTATTAATTCTATAAGAAAAGTAACATTTTCTTCACTTTGAGTCATCCCTAATGGATAAGACACTTTTAATGTCATCACAACGTTGTGTTAAAACACAACGAGTATGCCATATAGGAAATTCCATAGGGAATGAAGTGCAAGGAAATCTTTATAACACACAGAACAAATTAATGTTGAGAATAGGCATTGAAATGCATAGTGGCTACATAAATTGGAGATTGAAAATATAAGCACACACAGTATACAAAATACAAAAAGTATTATTACCTAGGTCAATTTTAGTGAAATATAGAAAAGTAAAAATATACACTGACCCAAATATACATTTTAAAAAACAAGCAATAACTTTAAGTCCTGTGGAAATAAATCTACACTAGAAAATGCCACGTAGGTATTTTAGAGAAAGAAGTGCCATGCATTAAAAGGATCCTAAAGGCAAAAAATTTCAGCTCTAGCAGGGTAGATTCAATATATTCTAAGGGAAATCCTTCTCCTTTTCCCCTCTGCATGCTGTATTAGGAGTGTGAACCAAAAGTGCTGGTGTCCAAGAGGTGCTTTACCAAGACAGGATGGCAGAGAACATAGCCCTGTAGCAAGTCCATAATATGAAGGGCTATTTCACTGTTCTAAACAGAATGAGGAGGAGTACAGTCTCACCAGATTCCTTCTAACTTCCCCTCCCTCTTCCCCACCAACCCTGCCAGTTTATCCAGATCAATTCCCCAAGAACCTGCTTTAGCAAGCAGGCTCTTTGAGGCTCTCCTGCCTTTTACCAACCCATTTGTCTTCATTCTTTCTTTTTCTTTTCTTTTATTGAATATTTTCTTTATTTACATTTCAAATGTTATCCCTTGTCCTAGTCTCCCCTCCGGAAACCTCCTATCCCACCTGATCCCCCTGCTTCTATGAGGATGCTCACCCACTCACCCACTCCCTCTCTTCTCCCCACCCTGGCATTCCCCTATAGTGGGGAGTCAAGGGCTTCTCCTCCTACTGATGCCAGATAATGCCATCCTCTTCTACATATGCAGCTGAAGCCATGGGTCCCTCCATGTGTACTCATTGGTTGGTGGTTTAGTCCAGCTCTGGGGATGGGAGCGGTTCTGGTTGGTTGATGTTGTTCTTTCTACAGTGTCGCAAACCCCTTCAGCTCCTTCATTCCTTTCTCTAACTCCTCCAATGGGGTTCCCGGGATCTCAGTTCAATGGTTGACTGAGAGCATCCACCTCTGTATTTGTCAGGCTCTGGCAGAGCCTCTCAGGAGTTCTTTTCTCCACTCAGTTTCTCCCTCCCCATGCCTGACTAATGAACTCTCTGTCCTGTGCCAGGGCGTCCCTTTCTCATAACACCATCTGGCCACCATCACCTCTTCTGTCAGTTTTCTTAGCTCCGCACACTTTTTTCTTGTAGACTGCATTCTGTTCTTTGATATTCAGAACCAAAAATGGATTCCAGAAACTGTCTTTTGTAAAGATAGTCAAACTCTCTGTGCTCGTCTTCTTATCGTACGAGAAAGAAGTAATTGAGAAAGAAAGAATGTTTATAATGGCTGACACTTTCAAACACATTTCACTCTCTCACAGCAGGGCAAGCATAGCACTAGGAACAACTGGGCCAAGTGGGAACACCTCACACAGAGGCAGAGAGAAGCGAGCTGCAATCGGAGATGGTCCCTGCTTTCTCTGGAGACCTACACCATCAAGTCTCACGGTCTGAGAGCTCCACAGTCTTCAAAGCACCACAAATCCCGGGGATGAAATCCTGCAAGCATGAGTCTGTATGGGATGCTTCAGACCGAAACGGCAGCAAACACTAATAATGTGACATTACTTAAATCCCTCAGATTTGGGTCTTTTTTTTTTCAGTGAGAAAATAAGTAATATAAATTACAAGCGAAAAACTCAACATTCACTGTGCAAATAAAATCCTGCTAGAATTAGTATAGGAGTGTCTTTTAACATATATATATATGTCCTGTTTGTAAGTAGACTGTTCAACATAATCATTCCTTCACATATACACATGTGTGCTTTCTCCTCTTCTGGAAATCTGCAGAGACTGCTCCTATGTTTTTTTCAGATGACATATTTATTTGTCCATCTATATATTTATTTATTTTAAGAGAGAGTTACAGATGCTTATTATTTAGGATTGAGACCATGTGGCAGAACTTTTTGGGGCATTACATTTTAAAACCAGAGCTAAAACTCCTCAGAAGTCTCAAATAAGTGAAAGCAGAGTTAAGTGTGTTTCCTTGATCAAGACACGAAAAGGAAACTATTGCTGATTTCTACGGAATTAAAAAATATACATAAATGTGAACATCCATTAGGTAATGTTCATCGTCTTCCGTAATGCATTAGTTTATCTAGTAATAAGCATCTAGCTTTCCACTGTCTTGCCGAAAGGGGTTTTACCCAAGCCAGAGAATTCAGAGCTCAAGAGAATAAGAACTACAAGTAAGAAAGTATTTAGGATACTTGCTTCTAAAGTTCGTGTGGGAGATATAAAAAGTTAAACATTTTTAAATATTAGTAACTTAAGACTTGGAAAGTAATATGAGTCATGTTGTTTGTTTGGTTTTGTTAGAAAGTAAATATTTGATGGAAACCAAAGGAAAGACTTAGCAATTAAAGTCCCCTGCACTTTGCATATAAGAAACACCATTGGATCTAAATAGCTCATTTGTATCAGACATCACAAATTTCTCTCGGTTCACCTGACTTGAAATATCTAGGTAGAGAATTTGCTTGTTTAAGCACAAATTCAAAATATATAGGTTGGCGCTCTTGTCATCTCTTAAAGGAATGTTAAAAGAATCGAATATTTCTCTGTTCCTCCACACCAATTCCTAGGCAGCAGCCACCAGTAGATAAAGCACAGGGATGTCTTGATTTGAATATTTAAATTCTGTGATTAAGGCAAATTTTCAAGGAGTTGGCGCTTCATCCCTCAGAAGAGCATTTGTGCTCACTGGATCTAATGGAGGGTTGAAGTTTCAATGCACTCGTATGTAACTGAGTTAATATGTCAAGAAGAGAGACAACCTTCCATCTAGACAAGGTGAGTAAATTAACAGGTTGCTAAATAAATTACATCTAAGGTTTAGACAAAAAAAAAGAACAACTTCAAAGCAGGGATTTGAAAGGGTGATATATTGATTCTGTTGTTGCAGTAGATTTCAATGTACAAAATACAACAGAAATCAATAATTCCTTTCATTTCAGGGTCTGCCTTTAAGAGCACCATTCAGTTCTCCAGAGGATGACGATTCCATTCCCGGCATGTCCCTAACAGTTGCTATCTTAGCTAATGGAACACAATGCATGCATGTCAGCAGAAGAGCATGAAGAGATTCTCAGCCACTGAGGCTTTCCTGTATCCCAATATCCACTCTTAAAGCCCACCCCCATACACACACACACACACACACACACACACACACACACACATACACACCACACACACACATACACATACACACACATCCATACACACACATACACACATACACATACACACACACAAAGGACAAGCGAAGGCTCTGTCTCAAGCCCAAATTCATCCTTTTATTAGACATGAAATGTTAATTTTTAGCTTCATTTTTTTCCCAGAAGAATAGAACTTAAAGGTTCCTGATATGAGAAAGGTTACTTTATTATTCTGCTATTAAGAAACCAGAGTACACATCCTGTCTTACCTCATGTAATACATTCATTCTCTCTCTCTCTCTCTCTCTCTCTCTCTCTCTCTCTCTCTGTCCTTTTTTTTGGATATTTTTTATTTACGTGTTAAATATTATTCCCTTTCCCAGTTTCCCATCCAAAAACCCCCTATTCCATCCCCCTCCCCCCTCTTCTATGAGGGTGTTCCCATTCCCCATCCACCCATCTCTTCCCCCTTCAAGTTCTGACATTCCCCTACACGGGGGGGGGGGGGGGTCCAGCCTTGGCAGGACCAAGGGCTTCTCCCATTGGTGCCCAACAAGGCCATCCTCTGCTATATATGCAGCTGGAGCCATGGGTCTGTCCATGTGTACTCTTTGGATAGTAGTTTAGTCACTGGGCCAGCTTTCATAGTCTACTTTAGGACAAAATCAAATTGGGCACCTTTACTGCCTAAAACATCTTTTAAACAAAATGTCTGTAGAAAAATTCAATTTGTTCATAGAAAAGTACTTTAATGTCATTCATAAGTATATTTTGTTTTATCAAAACTAATTGTTTTTGCCTTTATAATATATCTAAAATATGAAGGGTACATATCAAATAAAATTAAGAATGTTTGTTTCCATTAGTCACAAAATGCAATAAAAATTAATTTCAAAACATTTGCTATAAGTTCCAAGAATGATAACTCATAGTTTGCGTATTTTATTTTGAAACTCAAGTAACTTTCCTTACATAATCGAAAAGGCATGGTAAACAGCCCTGGAAGAAATGCCTTTTATTTTTAGAGACACTACCGTTTAATTTTTTTTCCATTTGTTTTCCTCAAGAAAAGTTCAGTTAGGTGCATTAGCTTGTTTCCATGATAACTCGGATGAAAATAACTAGCTAAAGGCAAAAGAATGTGTGCAAATAGAAAAGGAGGCAGACAGATGGCTCGGCAGCTAAGGGTGCTGCCCACCAAGTCTGTGACCTCAGTTCAATCTCCGGGACATACACAGTAAGTGAGTGCTACCTCCTATGAGTTAGCTAGCCATTGACTACTACGAACATGTTGAATACATGTGTGCACACACAGCCCTAAATACGCTCAAATACATGTAAAAACAAAACGTTTCAAAGAGGAAGGATAAAGAAATGACTCAGTTAAGAGTGCTTACTCTTCTTGCAGAGGACCATGGTTCAGTTCCCAGTACCCGTTACCATATTTGACTCTAGGTGCAGAGGATCTGGCACACTGTGGCCTCCACAGCATCTGTATGCAAGTGGCATGCGAAAAATTTTCTAAGCATACATATATACATATGTTAGAAATAAATTATATTTTAGACAGAAAAATCAATAAAATATCAATAGTATTTATAACAAGAAGCATTACTTTTTAAAAGAATTCAATAGATTGGTGGTTGTTCAAAAATCTATTCATCATTTTACATGCTGCTTAAACATCTGAGTCACAGCCATCCTTTACTGAAGATTCAGGGAATCTGAAACCTGCTTCTGAGCTCCATGAAGTATCAGTCATTCGCATGCGCATGCACGCACGCACACACACACACACACACACACACACACACACACACACACACACACACATATATATATGTATATATATGTATATATGCAGGCAGATCACTCATGAACATAAAATAAATAAATCTTAAAAACATAAGCATAGGTTGGGGATTTAGCTCAGTGGTAGAGCGCTTGCCTAGCAAGCGCAAAGCCCTGGGTTCGGTCCCCAGCTCCGGAAAAAAAAAACAAAACAAAAGCAAAAAAACAAACAAAAAAAAACATAAGCATAATGAGTCACTGTACGCTAGCAGGAAGATACACTAACCCTAACCCTAACCTTCCATTAAGAAAAACTCGAGTCTTGAACTTCAGTTTTAATATTTACAAAAATGTGGAATTGAGTGATTTGGGTGTTACCTTTTGATTTCAGCCCTATGAATTATTTGATCTAATCTACTAGCATTCTTTTCCTGGCTGTTGCCAGAATCGTTTGTCAGAAGAGTCCCAACAAATGAAATTCGGCAACACTACACACACACACACACACACACACACACACACACACACACATGAGTGTGCACATGTGAATTTGTAAGTCTTAATAAGATACATGAGTGATAATGAATTTGTTTGCTATGGATGTACTAGGATGCCAGAGTCCTTTGCCTTATCTTTAAGTTGCTGAAACAGCTCTAGAGTAACATGAAATAGAGGGGCTGTGGAGACCTTTATGCTACCAATAGAGCAGGGGATCAGAAGCCTTAGATATACCGAAGGCTGGTTCATCTGCTTGTATGCGATCTACTGGCTACAGGGACTTACTTCATCATTACTTGAGAGGATGATACTTCAGCTCCATGAATAAATAATGACCTGCTTGCCTTTCTGCTCTTGGAAGTTGAGATAAACTGAGGAGAGACTCAGAGAAAGAACAAACTAGCAACAGAAGAGTCAATCAGGACAATATCCAAGTACTCCCTTAAATCTCCAGTTTTTAAGGAGCTCCTGGCATACGGCCTTTAATTAGCTCTAACTGAATTGTTAGCAAAATAAGCGATAAAGACAATGTTTATAAAGATGTGGGGGCTTGGGAAGGGGAGACTGGCAGGAGGGGAGGCAGTGAGCCAGATGGGAAGTGAATAAATAAATCCGTTAATGGGAAAAAAGGATGAGCTTTATAATGACCCACAGTAGCGTGCGTGTGTGCTTGCGTGTGCGTGCGTGCGTGCGTGTGTGCGTGCGTGTGCGTGTGAGTGTGTGTGTGTGTGTGTGTGACAGAGAGAGAGAGAGAGAGAGAGAGAGAGAGAGAGAGGGAGATCAGACTACAGATTCAGAAAGAAAATTGCTGAAAACTGGTTATTCCATCAACCCTCTTTATGAAAACTTTATGGAAAAAAATGTCAGGTAAGGATATCATTGGAAAAGATAGGTTCAGTCAAAGTCATGCTAGCAGGGTAGATGCCAAGAAAATGTAGGGTAATACAATAAAGTGGTAAAAAATGGATTTTATTCAAAAACTACTGCAAGAGAGGACTCGAAACCAACGAGACAAAACTGGGCTTTGTCTGTGAATATGGTACTCCATCATTCAGATCAAACAAAGAAAGCATATTCGTGTTAATAGTACGTGTTGTAGCTGAGATTCCTGGATGTGGCCTGAAACTCAGCATGTCCCTTGTGGAGGAAAGATGTGAAACTGTGTTTATGGTTATCAGTCCAGCTTTTTGTTCTAGTTCAGCTTTGTGTCCATAAAGGAAAAGCTAACACCAATTCATCTTTTAATTTTGCTAGATTTGGGGCCAAGAGGAAACAGCTCACCGTTCATGCTGGCACCACTTGACCATTACACTTTGTGGCCAATTTAAAACTCTACCAGTGGGGAGAATCTTTAACCCTGCAATTAGTGGCAAACAGCCTGCAGACCTCCACCACTTTCACAGAGGCCATAGCTGGTTTATTTTTAATCTGGCCATGGGAGGTGAGTTGAGAAGGATTGACTTACAAGCTAATGGTTGATTTTTCTGTTTCCATGTTTGAAATCAATTTCCTTTTAGTATGTTTTGGTTAATTCTTTATCTACCAGGGAATCACTAGCCATAGACCATGCTGTTTGTCGAAAAGGAGACTGAAACCTCTGATTCTTTCAATGTCTCAAACAGAGAGGAGATGGCTTACAGAGGGTCTTTTCATTTTTCTTCTTCGTGTCTGAAAGGTCTTAGGTTCGGAGTTCAAGGAAATCCCTAAAAAAGATTGTCTTTTGGAGAATTATTAAAGGAGTTGCTAATGTCATGGACAGATGGACAGACAGCAGAATGGCATGGGATTTTGAGACGTGTTCAGGTTCCCAGGACAGGGTGAAGTCCTTCTCAGTGACATAAGAAATTTCGTGTCATACATGCAGTTAGTGAGTAGTGTGCAGTGTTGCCCGCAGTCAAACTGCTTATGATACCAGGATAGCAGGGCTGGGTGGGGGGTTCTGGGGTTCTTGCATTATGAGACAAGGTGGGAGGATTTGTCAACGTAGAACATAGAGGATATGGTGGAAGTGGGAAATAGAAACACATCTGACTAAGGTGTGGCCATTATGCAGGTAGGGCATGTGGTATTGGTAGCTCTCTGAGATCTTGGAGACTACAGATTCGTAAACAGGTTCTTGGTAATGGCTTTACCATTTCTGTCACATCTGCTGTGCAGGAAGAGAGGAAGAAGCCCCTGCTGGTATTATGGAGTGTGCTTAGCACCTAGCCCCAAACCTAACCTTTCCAGTCCTTTGTTTATATGCAAGAAATAGAGAAGTGCTTTTAAAGAAATTATTTTACAGAAGAGGACACCTGGGGAATAATGTATGTTAGCTCAAGTGTAGCTTTTTCTAACTAAATTAGGGGAAATCGTAACATTAGGGTATGCACTCTTTACCTAAAGAGAATTGTCAGGCACCAGAGATAGAAGGGTCTGTAACAGCCAGAATACAGCAAATACAGAGGTGAATGCCAGCAACAAACCACTGAACTGAGAATAGGTCCCCCGTTGAAGGAATCAGAGAAAGAACTGGAAGAGCTTGAAGGGGCTAGAGACCCCATATGAACAACAATGCCAAGCAACCAGAGCTTCCAGGGACTAAGCCACTACCTAAAGACTATACATGGACTGACCCTGGACTCTGACCTCATAGGTAGCAATGCATATCCTAGTAAGAGCACCAGTGGAAGGGGAAGCCCTGGGTCCTGCTAAGACTGAACCCCCAGAGAACGTGATTGTTGGGGGGAGGGCGGCAATGGGGGGAGGATGGGGAGGGGAACACCCATAAAGAAGAGGAGGGAGAGGGATTAGGGGTTGTTGGCCTGGAAACCGGGAAAGGGAATAACATTCGAAATGTAAATAAGAAATACTCAAGTTAATTAAAAACAATAATAATCATTAAAAAAAAGAAGGGTCTGTAAGATATAAGTTCTTTATATTAAGGAGATTCTTGGAAGGCATCAAGAGAACAGATACATTTTTGTTTTGTTTTGTTTTTTACATTAATTAATTTATTTTACATTCTATTGGAGCTTCTTCTCCTTCTTCCCGAGGGTTGTCTTAAATCTCATTAACGTTAATCCCTACTGGATTTTAAGCTTGAGTCATAAGAACATTAAGTCACGTATAGACAAAGGAGAATAATTGGCCTTTTAAAAAAAAGATGTAGCTGGGCCAAAATACCATTTTTTGCATTGGATCTATAACATCCTTGTAGAAGTCTGTCCTTCAAACTCTAGCAACACAGGGGCTGCTGGTTGAATTTTCAGCAAAGATTCAGCTTTTGTTTGAAGCCTCAGCTTAGAACATGTGCTTGTCAGTGGTCCTTGTGGCCAGGAGCTTGTTCTAGAATCTGGTGAGGCTTAAAATACCAGGAAGGGAGGTCTTCAGAGAAATTCCTGAATCATATCATGCCCTTAGCTAAGGTTTTACTTTGTCCTTTGAGCTGATGTACACTGATGTAATAGAAACACTGTCTGCTCTTAAAACAACAGTAAATGCAGAGATAAGTCTCCAAGAAGCAAAGACATCAAGTGAAGAGTAGTTATTCAAATTTAGACTAGGAGACTTAATTTAAATCTTTGATCATTTCCAACTTAAGTAAATGGAGAAGCAGATGTCTACTTGGTTGAACTCTGTTAAGGTTTTCTTTCTTTCCTTTTTTTAAAATCTTAATGGGAAAAGGTTTGATTTTGACTATTGAGAGTTTTAGTTTTAAAATATAAGCATCCCCAACATAGAGTTTATTTTGTTATATTTTTTCTGTCAATTTGAATTAGATCTGTTACCTAAACTAGTGAGTAATGAGAAAATTCTTTTTTATAAAGATACTGCAAGTTTTGATTCCTTTTAAACATAAAGACTTAGTCCAAACAGTATAGAGAGTATGGGTCATGAAGAGATATATCAAGAACATAATTAACGTAAGAACACGGTATCAGAATAGGGCATAAATTTACAGCAGCAAGATACACATTACAAGACCCAGTTTGCAGAAGAAGATGGAGCCCTTCCTTACCTGCATTCTATCTAAGGAACAGGGGTGCTCAAAATTTGTAAAACCCCTGGGGGAACACAAGCAGGAGAGGCTGGAGCTTCTGAACTGATGCTTTGGGGGCTCTTTCCCCAGCTCATAGCCACTCCTGTTCTTGGAGATACTTTTCCTTTCCTGATACACTCTCTCTGTTTGTGTTTTTGGTTCACTCTTGACCCCAGGGAACAAAATTGAGGAGCATTTTGTATTCAAATCTGTGAATTAGCAATTCTAAAAACACTAACTCGGTTTTCTCTCTCTCCCTCTCCCTCTTCCTCTTCCTCTTCCTCTCCTTCTCCCTCTCCCTCTCTCACTCCTCTCTCTGCCTTCCTCCCTCTCCCTTTCTCCTTCCCTCCCTCCCACCTTCCCTTCCTCCCTCCTTCCTTCCATTCCTCTCTCCACCCTACAGCCACTAAAATGTCAAGGTTCTTTCTCTATCACCTCTTCTGGAAGCTGCTGTAATTTTCAACATGCCAGTGCTATTTTTGTGTTTGTTTTCCTCTCAAATTCTAATAAAACCATCCCAATCTTCCTCCTGATTTCATTTTAAAATTATTTTACTAATGAGTGTGAGAACCCAAGGGAAGAACTGCAGTTTCCCTGGAAACAGTTTTTACCCGTAACCTTACCCAAATCAACATCAGTATCAGGAATGGATCAAGTCAAGTTGTAGGCACTGCCCAGCTCTGCTTCCAGAAGGATCCTTGCAATGTAGCTTGATAGGATTCCTGCTGAAGGCAGACCGAGGGAAGATATGGCTAAGGAACTAGGCCAAATGGTCTCCCTTTCTCTTTCACTGACAGTGAAAGCATGCCTGTTAAGCTAAGAAAAAAAAATGGACCAAAGTCAATGCATAGTCAAGGAAATAGTTCAAAGGAGCCAGAATAAAATTTGTACAAACAAAAGGTCACTTAGAGAAATAAGAATGACAGGCCAGCCACCAATCACAATGAGGGGAATCGAGCTTCAGAATAGAGATGGGAATTGTTTATAAGCAGAAAAGAAATCCTTCACAGGAATAGAATATGTCTATTAGCAATTATCCACAGCCAAGGTATAGCCTTGTAGTGCCTTGTAGTTGCTTTGTATCCAGTGGGAAAAAATTCAGTTGTGGGTTTTCTAACTCTGTTAATTATGCACATTTATACAGATGCCCTAACTAAAAATTCAGATTCTAGAAGCTCTCTGTACAAAGAACAAGACCGGTGCCCGTTTGAATATTTCACGGGCATAAAAAATGTGGCTAAGATTTCCTTGGCTAGGTGGAATGTTCTATAAAGAACAGCTTATTCAATGAAAGTGTTAAATATTCTCCCACCATCTAGAGCTAGCAACTTCTCGGCATGGGTTGAGCTGAATTTCAAAACCATTGTCATTCCAAGACAACCTGTAGTTTTAAATGACTAGGCTGTCAGCCTCTAAGCTCTCTGCTGTTGCCTTTTCTCCTTTACTGAATAGTAACAATTACATTGCAAACAGCATGTTATTTCCAACTGTTTTTTTGACAGGAATCTTTGTGCTACAAAGATCGCAAACTTGAGTTCCTTTGCATGATTCATTTTTTATGTAAATCTTAAGGGTGGAGAGATTTTTTTTTAAGGCTTCTATAAATTTGTCCTTGAAAATAGTATTGACTTATCTTTCTCTCGCGTGGAAAAGTACTTACTGAGCAGAATGGTGAGGGAAGATTGGTGGAGATGTGGACACCATTTTAAACATACCATTGTTAGTTTCATATAGCGAGGATTTTTTTTTTTGATGGTTAGCATAAACTCATTTAGGGAGCATCATGATGACACTCGGAGAAAAGGAACTAGGGGATGTGTGTGTGTGTGTGTGTGTGTGTGTGTGTGTGTGTGTGTGTGTGTGTGTGTGTCTATCTGTCTGCCTGCCTGCCTGCCTGTCTTCCTGCCTCTGTTTGTATATGTATGTGAGTATGTCTATGTTTGTCTGTCTATGTCTGAATGTCTGTGTCTCTCTGTGTGTTTGTGTTTGCATGTATGTGTCTCTCTAGCTGTCTGTGTCTATGAATGTTTGTGTGTGTATCTAATCTGTGTGTGTGTGTGTGCATCTATCTGTGCGGTTGTGTGTCGGTGTCTATGTTTCTCTCTGTGTGTGTCTGTGTGTATCTAATCTGAGTAAGTGTGTGTGTGTGTGTGTGTGTGTGTGTGTGTGTGTGTTCCTGTGCCGTGGTGTGTGTATCTGTGTGTCTGTGTGTATCTAATCTGAGTAAGTGTGTTTATGTGTATGTGTGAATCTAATGTATGTATCTAATCTGTGTGTGTGTGTGTGTGCGTGTGCGTGTGTTGTATTCCTCTCTAAATAACTTGTTTCAATGTACTCACTCTAAAAATGAACACACTGATGTATCTTAGATGGGACACACCAGAAACATCTCTTAAGAAAGAGGAGGAACTTGTGTTAAAAGTGCACTGGGTGGGGGAATGTATTAGCTACCACCCAGACCCTTGAAGATAGCTATCCTTGTAACTGATTCCAACGTTCAACAACAGCTGAATGTAAGGAGATTGAAAGTTAACCCAGAATGATCCAAGCCTATGTTCTTGTTGTTAAAAATGCCTTTATCAAAAAACAAAACAAAACAAAACAAAAAAACAGTTTTCTCCTCAGACTCAAAATATAGAGTTAAAATCATATCCAGCATTTTTAATGTACAGTAATTTATAATCTCTATCTACCTATCTGTCAACAAAGCTGTTTTCTGATCACTAAGTAGGCTTTGCTTTCCCAAGGGACAACAAGAGAAGGTTGGATAGAAATGTTTTAGCCCTAGGCCTTTATTCAATCAAGAGCAAGTAAACCTGAAATGGACATTTTTATGCCTGTAGTCCCCTGCTGTCTCTTTTCTTAGAACATTTACTTTACAAAACTCATTCTTGTACCTTCTTTCTCTGATTCTTTGTGATGTAAATCTCCCAGCCACTTTCAGCTTTATAACTCAGAGACGTCTTTTTCAAGGACTTAGAAAATAGAAGCACTGAAAGGTGGTCCCATCTTCTTGGCTGTGTCCATACTTTGAGAAGGGACGATTAGCAAACATTGATGTTTAATCACATTGGTCACCTTCCTATCTCACATCCTCCAGTATTTTTCTATCAGCTTATTTTGAGGTGGGCTAGAAAGGAATACGGACAAAGAAAAAAAATGGCGGAATGAACCTTGGGTAGATGCTGATGCTAGTACAGAGTTGTACACTAGCAATTCCTCATGGGGCTGGTCAACCAATGAAGGGAAGGGAGCTTCTAGTTCCTGCTAGGAGCAACGGGACCAACTGCGATGACAGCCAGCTGCTGCTGCTTCACAAGAGTGGAGTCTCCATGTAATCGGTCTTCCAGAATTGCTAGTCCCATCATTTCCACATGTCTTATAACATTCAAAATGTCCATATAGAACAGAACAAAACATTATCTCTATTCTGGAAGAATCCTGTCCCGAAGTTCCCCCCCAATTTCCTCAGTTTAAATCATGAATAATTCTCCCATTCATTAATATTTCCTTCTAAAACAAGTGATCAAATATTCCAGGAATGCTACTCTCTTGAAAACTTCACACACACACACACACACACACACACACACACACACACACACACACAATTTGAGCCCTATGATAAATTCCAGTTCTCTATTTCGTCTCATCTCCAAACTCTTACTTCAGTGGCTACCATCTCAACCTCGTCCATCTTGAGACCTCCACAGCCTTTACCCACAGTTAAGAATCCTCACGCTTAAAAACACTGTGGGCTGAGTCATTGTTGAGTGATAAAACACCCTTGTTTCTCCTGAGAAGTCAGATTCAGTTGCCACCAGCCTTAGTCTTTTCAGCTCACAATGTGTTTTCCTCAATACATTATGAATTAGAAACATTATTTTTGCTTTAAACAACCCTTTTCTCTCTTTAAAATATACAGTTATCTTAAAGTAAATTTTAGGCTCAAAGAAAAGTCAAGTCAATAATGCGTAAGGTTCCTCTTTATCATTTTCCCTTAATATGTGTGTCATTTTTTCCTAATCGGTCTCTCCTACAACATTAAATGCTAATCACAAATGAGCCCTGATTGAGACATCATCATTATCCCTAGTCCATTGTTAACAGTAGGGCTCACTCTTGGTGTTTTCATACATTTGGACAAATGTGAAATGGCAGTTACCTATCATAGCAATGTCACATGACATAGTCCTATTGCCCTAAAACATTCCATGTTTCCCCTTTTCTTTTCCCTTCACCACTGTACAATGATGTCCACCCATGATGTTTAGTATCTCCACAGCTTCGCTTTTCTCAAGTGCCAAATAGTTCAATTTGCATAATGTATATCTTTTTCATATTGTCCAAATTTAATTAGTAATTTGCATTTCAGTGTTTGAACATGTAAGAGGCTGGTGAGATAGCTCATTGGGTGTCATCAGGCCTGATGACTAGGGTTCGTTCTTGAGGACCCGCATGAGTGAATTAGAGAACTGATTCTGAATGTTATCCCCAGATATCCACAATACACTATGTAGCAAACCCTATCAAACAAATAAATTACCACAATATAATTTCTTTTAAAATTTGCTACATGCACATTCATGACTCGCTGGCTCATTTGTTTTGAATATCGACTTCTCTGAGTATGCATACCAGAGGCTATCCGCTCCTCTACTAAAAGACACCTGATTACACTAGAATTTTGGCATTTGTTAACTGCTATAAAAATCCTTGTGGAAGATTGTGTATGAACACGAGTTTTTAATACACTCAGGAGAATGCCACCAGAGCGTGCTGAGAGTTGGCTTTGCTTTGTGGGAGACCATCATATTGTATTCCAAACTGCCTTTTCTACTTTCTGGGCCCACGTGTGTAATGAATGGAACTTCTGTGGTTTCACATTCTTGACAGTGGTTGGTCTGACTCAGCCTATCATTTGAATTCACAGTTTCCTAATGGGAGATAATGTAAGACATTTTCACTTATGCTCCTTTCCCCCCCTGTAGGTGTTGGCCATGGGTTAGTTCTTTTATCTAGATTGTCTTTGTTTTTAATTTTGTTCATATTTTGTAATTGGTTTCTTTTTATCTTACGTTTTTGATACAATCTGTTTAAGGCCGTTACATAATTATGAATATAGTCATGCATACATCAGTGGACAAGTTCAGTGTTCTTCATGATTTGGGGTAGATTCAATGCTCCTGCCCTGTAGACCTCCTTCTGGTTCATATGGGGTGCATCCTGTTGGAGCTGACATCTTTCAATCAGCCTTTCTGTGCTTAAAGAACACTCAGTTTTGCCTAGATTTCTGAAAGGCCCTTCTGATGCCTTTCGGCATCTCAGCTGACAGCTCCTTCGTTTTAATCATTCTAGTCTTGAATTTGTTGCCACACTTTTTGACATGCATTGTTTCAGTTTAAAAGTCTGCTGTCACACCTAGTGCAGTGGTGTTGTGTGTGTGTGTGTGTGTGTGTGTGTGTGTGTTTGTGTGCATGATTGCTATTTTCTGAATTGAGATTTTTAAACATATTTTTGTTTCTCCAAGATTTGAAAATTCCTAACATTATTTCTTCAGATACTGTTGTCTGGGACCCCTTTCCCTTGTGGATTCTAGTTATGCTGCTTAAAGCTGTCTGTAATCTATATGCACTGTGTATTGTTTTCTCTGTGCATTTTGTTTTATACAGGCATGCTTTCATTACTGTATATTATTATCTCTCCTCTTTTCTGGATTTTGGTTTTTAATATATTTCCATGTGATTTTTTCATTTCAAATGTCATTGCTTTTGTCTCTGGAAAATAGACTTGAATTTTCTTCCTTCCCTTTGTGCCTCAGTTTACCATTCCTAGTCATCCTTTTGTTCCTTGCCCATATTAAACAGATTAACTTTGTTAATGCCCCTGTTTTGCTTCACATCTGAACCATTTCTTAGTTTTCACAGTTTGTTGTTCATGTTAACTTTGATAAAAATTTCCTTCTCTTTAGCAATCCTCTAATTTGTTGTTAGACTTCCTCTAAATGCCCAATATTTTGTATTTTGTATTCCTATAAACATTACAAAGTATTTGATTATGAATCCATTAAGTTAATAGGAAATTTGATCCTTTCAGGTCTTGGTTTTTAAAATTTGTTAGATGGGGCCTAACAACAGGGTTTAGAGTTAGTTTGTGTTCTGCACTGCTGAGGAAAAGTTGTCCAGGCTGTCTCTTGAAACAAAGCCTCCAATACATTCTAATTTTTCCCACTTTCATTGGTGAAAAGGAATTATTCTCAGCAATGTTTGAGTATCAGGAATTAATCATTCAAGTTCTCCCAATACAGCCAATATGATACTTGCCCATGACTCAGTTCATGCACACACACACACACACACACACACACACACACACACACACACACACACACACTTATACATTTCTCTGTCTCTGGCACTTGCACACATGTTCTCTCTCTCTTTCTCTCTCTCTCCCTCTCTCTCTCCCTCTCTCTTTCTCTCTCTCTCTCTCTCTCTCTCTCTCTCTGTAAGAGCATGTATATGTGTGTGTGTGTATGTGTCTGTGTGTGTGAATGTGTGTGTGTATGTGTATGCTTGTATATGTGTGTGTACGTCTGTGTATGTGTGTGTATGTGTGTGTATGTCTGTGTGTATGTCTGTGTGTGTATGTGTGTGTATTTGTGTGTGTGTATGTGTGTGTATGTGTGTGTATATGTGTGTGTATGTGTGTATTTGTGTGTGTATGTGTGTGTATGTGTGTATGTGTATGTGTGTGTATGTGTGTGTATTTGTGTGTGTATGTGTGTGTATGTGTGTGTGTGTGTGTGTGTGTAATGCTAGCACTCTTTCTCTAGCTCGCTCACTCATACTTATTCTTGCTCTCCCTCTCTCCAACACCCTAGTTTTCTCTTGTGAATTTAAATATCTTTAATAATCAGAATTCTTAGCTTTCATGCCACCTCAGAATTGTTGAAACATTGTCATGCTTCCACTTCATGCTTATAACCTGAAAACCCTTATGGAACAACAAGCTGAGGTTTGATGGTTTTCTGTATTTCCTGCTTGCCTAGAATTATTGTGGGTTTGTTGTTGTTTGGATTATTTTTAAATTTCTTGATAGTTGATTTCTTTAAATGATTGACAATATAGTTTGACTATCTGTTTGGATTTGGTTTCAGGTGCAAAGTTACATTCAGCTCTGTAATTTTTTTAACTCTTTTTTTTTCTTTTATTGGATTTTTTTATCTACATGTCAGATGTTATTCCCTTTCCAGTCTCCCAGACATAACCCCCCCATTCCATCCCCCTGCCCTTCTTCTATGATGGTATTCCCCTCCCCATCCACTCCCCCTCCCACTCCCAACATACCCTACATTGGGGGTCCAACCTTGACAGGACCAAGGGCTTCTTCTTCCATTGGTGCCCAACAAGGCCATCCTCAGCTACACATGCAGCTGGAGCCGTGGGTCAGTCCATGTATAGTCTTTGAGTAGTGGTTTAGTCCATGGGAGCTCTGGCGTTGTTGTTCTTATGGGGTTGCAGGCTCTTCAACTCTTTTAGTTCTTTCTCTAATTCTTCCAATGTGGGTCCCGTTCTCCAGTCAATGGTTTGCTGCTAGCATTCGTCTCTGTATTTGACATGCTCTGCATGAGCCTCTTTTTTAAATGATATTTTTATGGTATGTGAAAATAATCTAGTTTCAAGAAAAGCAAAAATACTTTTATTATTTCTTTGGGAATTTCATAGGACATATTTTGTTTATATATACACTTCTCAACTCTTCCCAGACTTGCTCCTTTCTCACCCAAGTTCTGAGCTCCTTTCTTTCCCCATCCAGACCAATTTGTGTTGGGAAGCTACTCTTGTGTGGGAATCCTGACCTGAGTGTAGGTGGTCTAGTAAAGACCAGATCATTAAAAAATAAAAAACATAAAGCAAACAAAAAAAACCCCAAAAACCAAAAAATTGATTCTTCCCTTTCTAGAGTCTGTCAGATCCCAATATCTCCTCAGCTAAGGGTAGAATTATGTGCCTATCTCCACCAAACCCTTGGTACAATTTTGTCTTACTTGAGCCACTGTAGAGACAACATACTTTCCTTCTCAGATTCCTGGTTTTCCCTGTAGGCATTACAAAGCATCCCTGAGGCTCTGTTAAGTGTGCCTGACCCTCTGAATCCTGATACAAAAAGGCACACTTTGATGTGTCCTTCTTTTCTGCCTCTTTTAGGTGCTGGCCAGCACCTATGCATGCTTTGTCTTGTAGGTTCTTTTTTTTTTTTTTTTTTTTTTTTGGAGCTGGGGGACCGAACCCAGAACCCAGGGCCTTGCACTTCCTAGGCAAGCGCTCTACCACTGAGCTAAATCCCCAACCCCTCTTTTTTTTCCCACTCTTTCTCTGCAGCTACCCTCATCCCTCCGCCATGTGGTGGCTTGTAGAGCTTCCATGCCTAACTCAGAAAGGCACAGCTTTCTCTTCCTCTTTTCTATTAGGCTCCTCTGGGCAACTTGCCTGCCCTGTGGTTTTTCTTTCAAGCACTAATAAAAATGTCCTCAACCACTTTTCAGACCCTGCTCTTAAATTCTCTTATTGGTGAGCTTAAGAACCCCAAGAGAGCTCTTTGGAATTTCTGGTGTCAGCATGAAACATTCAGCGAGGTGAGCACAGGATGCCTCGGTCATCTTCTCAATTGAGGGTGTAAGAACTGGCTTTAGATTCGGGCAGGAGTGTCTCCCCCAAGCCCATACTCAATGGACAAACTCCCAAAGCAATTGCTGAGCTAGCTGAGGAGCAGAAATGTTTCTTTCATGTGGTATTTTAAGTAACAATAGAAGAATTAGTTTGAAAAATTGTTCATATTTCAGTAAACTATATTCCTCCTCTGCAATGTGCTTTGGTATACAAATATGTTCTGATTGTTTCTAAGACCCTTGCATCCCACTGAGGTTAAAAACAAACAAACGAACAACCAAATTTAAGCTCCTGGATATCTGTAATTACACACTTGCATCCAATCAATTATCAAATGATAAAATGAACTTGGACCAATGACACATTTGAAAGCTTCTCCTCTCTTGAGTAGTGGCTGAGCTAAAACAGACTTAGGGATAAATCAGCCTTAAAATTGGTATGAGTGTCTCTGAGTGAGTGCACATCTTAATTTATCTATCAAGAGGGTCTCCAGTCTCACAGTTTTTAAAGTTTTCCATCCACCAGGCAGCTTTGTGGCACAGATGCTGCTTATCATGCCTTTGCCTCTTCCAAATTGTCATTAATTTTAGAAGCCAACGAGAACCATTAATCCTAAAAGCTAAAAATCCTTTGTCAAGTTGAATGTGGCACAGCAGATATGAGAATGCTATAAGCATATATTGGAAATATATCTGCCCACCAGTTCCTGTGTTGCCTTCTTCCTGCAGAGATCTATATTTATACATATTCTCTTTTCGCTCCCTTGGAAATCTATAAATTATATCTATATCCGTCAGTCTGACAAATGTATCACCTTATACACCAAAGGAGGATTTTATCAGGAGAATTTTAATGGCCTATAGCTATCGAACACAGTTTGTGACAACCATTTCTCCTATTATTGACCACAGATTTAAAATGCTATCAAAACAGAATTCATGGAAACCAGAACACTGGGTACAGTGTGCCCCTTCTCTTAAGATAAGGTATCATTTGTATAGCAAAATTGCATATGCTTTCGGTTTTAATATTACACTTAAATTGCAACTAAAATCTCTCCTCTTTGCCCTTTTAAAGAAATATTTATTTCTTCATTGAGAAAAGACAGACTTGAACAATGGGAGATGATACTTATCCCTAATCCTTCATGTACAAATTACATGCATACATTTGGAGGTTTTTGAAATGTCTCACCTGATGATGTCCCCAGTACTTTGATGCATACTTTATTCTACACCTGGAACATGAGATAGTCAAGCCTTCACTGTGTCAATAAAGACAATACAAAGCCTTGGGATAAATGAGTCTGTCGACTGGATGTATGTAGTGAACCTTTGAACTGGTATTCTCTTTTAGTTTTCACTCACTAATTTTTAGATCCATTTGCAAAGGAATGAGTTTCAGAAGGACATTTTGATGGATGTGTAGCTTTCTACTTTATTCTAATTTAGCCCTGCCCTCCTCTGGCTGGCTCTCCACTTTCCTGGACTGGAGTCTCTCTGCAATAAAATTTATTTTCTGATTACAGTGTATGCTCTCAGCTAAGACGTAGAGTATGAAAACATAAATGAGGACTGTATGGCAGTAAATAAGTAAGGAGAGAGTACCATGTTCCTTGGTACTCCCAGCTTCTGTCTCTTCTCACCATTTGTTTGTTTGTTTGTTTTGAAAATAGAATCTTCTCTCTTATGGTATACCTTAACCACAGTTTCCCCTTCTTCTATGCCTCCCAGTTCTGCTCCCACAAGTCAGAAGTC
This sequence comes from Rattus norvegicus, assembly GCF_021556685.1. Taxonomy (NCBI): domain Eukaryota; kingdom Metazoa; phylum Chordata; class Mammalia; order Rodentia; family Muridae; genus Rattus; species Rattus norvegicus. Next base: position 77,428,387 of record NC_141550.1, read on the forward strand.
CCACAAAAGCACCAAGCTCACAGCCACAAGATATATGCAGAAGTGGAGACCCATGCAAGCCCCAAGCTTGCTAATTCCCTCGCTATGAGCCCATGTGAACCCTACAGAGGTGATTCAGGAGGTCATGTTCTCCTCCATCCCCTTTGACTCGTACAATCTTTCCTTCCCCTCTTTCATGGAGTTTAATGCTATCTAAGCAGAGGGACCCAGTGGAGACCTCCAACTTAGACTCCGTCTCTCTCTGTATAATGTCTATCTGTGGGTCTCTGTGCCCATTTCCGTCTGCTGCCAGAAGTAGCCTCTCTGATGATAAATGGACAAGGCACGGATCTATGAGTGTAGCAGAATAGCATTGGAAATCCTTTCATCGTTTTGTTTTGTTTGTTTTCCAGTGTTGGTTGGTTCTACCCTAGGTTTGGGCTAACCAGTCTCCAGTTCCTGGTCATCCATGCAGGGTAAGGACATGGACTTGTAGCATGGATCTTAAATGAAACATCAGTCTGCCACTCTCACAAGTTCTGTGTGACTGTTGCCCAGTACATCTCGAGGCAGTACAGATTGGAGGTGGGTTTTATAGCTGGATTCATGTCTAGCTTTCTCTTTCCATAGCCTGCAGAGACGCTTCCCATGCCAAAGAGACTAGAACTTAAAAGTGAAGGGTCCATACTCATATCTACCTGACCTCTAGATATTCAGTGAACTGGGTGGATCTGGTCCCTGGCAATGCCTCACCCCACAACCCATCCCCCCAGTCAATTTTCAGAGAACAACCTTCTATCCTAGCATCAGCCTAGGTTGTGTAGGGATCTCCAAGGGATCCCCTCCATTAACAACTCAATGAAACTCAGGCCCACCTCTGGAAGTTATGCTGGACTACAAAAGATGGCCAATTCACACTCCATATACCCCATTATTAGGAGTCCTCACTAGGGTTATCCTCGTAGGACACATGAAGTTTCTGCTGAAGGAAGTTCCCACCCCTCCTTGTTGCTCCCCAATTCTAGCTGTCTTTCCCTGTACTCTCTTCCTCCTTTTCCACACCCAGGCCTGGTCCTTCAAACTCCTATCCTCAGCCATCCACAACCCACCCACAAAGCTATTCTATTTTCCCTTCCCAGGGAGATGCATGTGTCCCTGATACACCCATTTTCCATACCTAATCTCTCTGAGTCTACAGTTTGTAGCTTCGTTTTCATTTACTTCATAGCTAATACCCACTTACAATCAGATGCGTATCATATTTGTCTTTATGGATCTGGCTTATTTTATTCAGGATTATTTTTTTATAGTTCCATTCATTTGCTTGCAAATTTCCTGATGCCTTTTATTTTAAGAGTGACTAATACTCCATTATGTAAATGTACCACATATTGTTTATCCATTCTTTTGTGAAGTGACTTGTAGGTTGTTTCTAGTTTCTGAATATTATGAATAAAGCCACAATGAATATAGTTGAGCAAGTTTCCTTGTGTTAGGATGAAGTATCCTTTGTGTGTATGCCCAAGGATGGTATAGCTGGGTGTTGAGATAGATCATTTCCCAATTTTCAAAGGAATCACCATATTGATTTTCATAGTGGCTGTACAAGTTTGCCCTCCTGCCAGCACTGAAGGAGTGTTTCCCTTGCTCCACATCCCCCTTACATTAACTGTCACTGCTATTGATCTTAGACATTTTCAACTACTATATTGAATTGATATAGAGAAAATGGACACTTTGTATTTTTCCTGAGTTAACTGGAATTACTTTGAGGTTTTTTTTTTTTTCAATTTAATTTTATGTTGGCTATAGGCTTGCTGTAAATTTGTTTATTGTGCTAAGGTATGTTCCTTGTATCCCTAATTTATACAGGACTTTTATTATAAAGTATTGGTGGATTTCAGCAGAGGTCTCTTCTACATCTAATGAAATAGTCCTATGTTTATTTTATTATTTCATTTAACATGAAACTGGTTAAAATGAAATGCATTACATTTACTTAATTTTTTATATTGAAACATCCCTGCATCTCTTGGATGAAGTTGACTTGATCACAGTGGATGATCTTTTTTATGTGTTCTTGGATTTGGCTTAAAATATTTTATCCCCATTCACAAGGATAATTGATTTATAATTCTCTTCTTTGTTGAGTATTTATATGGCTTGGGTTTTAGGGTAACTGTGGCCTCATAAAATAAATTTGGCAATGTTCTTTCTGTTTCTATTTTCTGGAATAATTTGAGGAGTATTGCTATTGACACTTCCTTGAGAACATGGTAGAATTCTACATGAAAAGCGTCTAGACCTGTGCTTGTTTGCTTATTTATTTATTTTGGTTGGGAGACTTTTAGTGACTGCTTCTGTTTTACTTGGGGTTATAAGTCTATTTAAATTGTTTATCTAATCTTAATTTAACTGGAAATTGGCACCTATTGAAAATTATCTATTTTAGATATTTTATTTATTCTTTGTGAATTTCACATTTTTGTTCCCCATTCCCACTCCTGCCCTTGTTGTTTCTTCGCAGCTGCCCTTGCAACCCCTCCCACCAAAACAACAACAAAGTTCTCATGGAAGTTGTAGTGTGTGAAATTGTGCCTTTCGATACGTACTTTTTTTACTTGCAAATATTCCTTGCAAAGATTCAGTGGTCTGGTATGAAACCTCTGGCTTCTATCTTATCAATACTGGATCCTCACTGGAACTTCTGTTAGATTTCCTGTTGGTGCCCTGTGTCATGGAGATCCTGCAGCTTTGAATCTGTAAGCACTTCACAGATGAAGTAGACACTGAGGTGGACCAAATCAAAGTCTTGGATTTAGGCCTAGGTAGTAGCTAAGGTGGTCAGCCTGGCAGGTCTCCTGTACCTACATCATCAGGGCAAGTTCTCCAGCACTGCCTTGGCTAGCTTGCCCAATGTGGCAGTCAGCAAGGGGCATAGCCAGCTCTCCTACTTTTATACCCTCGGGGCTGGCTTACCTTCACCCATGCCAGCAGGGCCATTTCTATTGTGCTGCCCAGGCAAGGGGCAGGGCCTGCTCTCCCAAATGCTGCAACCTGTGAAAGATAGGGCCAAATCTCTTACTCTCATGAGCTCACGGCCTGCCCTCCATCCTGCTATAGGTAGCAAGGGAGAAAGGCATCTCTCTTTTGCTCACAGCACTACATGAGGGATGAATGGTGGAGGCAACTTTTCCAAGTTCATGCTCTTGGGGCATGCTCACCTGCAACCCCTGCAAGCAGGGCCAGCTCTTCTGTGTTTCCTAAGTGAGGTGTTGGGCCCTACTCTTTAGAGTATTGCAGTTGGGGAAGGATGAGGCTCTCATGTTCTCAAATCTTTGGGGCTAAATTTTCTCTCTTTATGCACAAGCAAGCCATGGGGACAGCTCTGAACAACCTTCAGACATCAATATGTCCCTAGGCTATATATAGCCCAGACCATTGATGCTCACCTGGTTTTTGATGGCTTTAGATCTCCACTCCTATAGGGCCATCATTTTACATATAGCCTTTGGTGGCAGCATGGGCCAGAACATTACCATAGCCTTAGGTGACATTTGTACCCGTTTCTTTCTGTGCCTACTCTTGCTCTGAATATTGACATGGAGACATATTTATCATAAGCTCTTGGCCTTACTTGTTCCTATAGCTCGTAGCTCAATTATTCCATTGATACGAATCTAAGTTCTGCCATGTGGCTGGTTACCTTCCTTCAGTTTTATATGTCCGACTTCCTTCATGTCTTAATAGGGAATCTACCACACCTAACTATTCCTCAGACTTCCTATATCTGTCCAGAAGTCCCATTTTACTATTCTGACATTTGCTATAGGCCATAGGCTTTTTATTTTAACCAATCAGAAGGTGCCTTAGGCTGGCAAGGGAGGCAGAGACATATCCTCACAAAGTGTGCCAACACATCACTCCAACAGGCATCTCTAGATATTCACACCAGGCTGTTCCTGCCTACCCTCCAGTTCTGCTTCTCTTCATTGTTCACACAGCCCTCTCTCTCCCCTTCTCCTTCATTTCTCCACTACTTACTTGCCCGTCCTAGTGGTACCCAGGGCCCCTGGATGTATGAAGTAGTCTCAGAAATACAGTGTCCCACCTGTGCCATGTGGCACTGGGCAGGGATTGTCTCTGGTGTAGTCTTGCTGTCGGGGGATAATGAAGTCAGAGTGGGAGTTGTCTCAGGTTTGTTCTATCAGCCTGGCATTGTGTCTCCAAGGTTGTCTCAGCCTTGCTTTGCCCATCTGGGATGCACAAGACCAGGTAGTGTCCTCTTGGACTAAATTATCCATTTAGTTTAGATTTGTCTATTTGGTGGAGGCAGATAATTTAGGTTATGATTCTTTACATTTAATTGATGTCTTTTATTGTATTCCCCGTTTTTGTTTCTGATTTTGTTAACTTGGATATTCTCTCTTTCTTTTAGTTCCTTTGGATAGGGGTGTTTCTCTCCCGCTAATTTCCTCAAAGAACCAATTCTTTGTTTCATTATTCCTTTATATTCCCTTTGCTTCCATTTTATTGACTTTAGCCGTCAGTTTGATTGTTGATTGCCATTTTGTCATTATTGCCTCATGAGTCACGCGTATGCTTACTTCTTTTTGGTTTAAAGCTCTCAGGTGTTCTGTTACGGTGCTAGTATGAAAGCTCTTTAACTTTTTAATGTAGGCTCTTACTGCTATGAACTTTTCTCCCAGCACAGCTTTCATTATGTCCATAAGTTTAGGTATGTTCTGTATTCATTATCACTGAATTCTAGGAAGTCTTTAATCTTCTTTATTTTAGTCTTGACCCATTTCTCCTTCAGTCAACAGTTGTTCAGTTTCCATGAGTTTGTAAGCTTTCTGCTGTTTCTGTTGGTATTGATATCCAGTATTAACCTACAGTGGTCTTACAGGATGCAGGGAGTTATTTCAGTTTCCTTATATCTGTTGAGGCTTATTTTGTGTCTGAGTGTGTGGTCTTTTGAGGAGAAAGTTCTGTGAGGTGCTGAGAAAAGGTATATTCTTTTGTGTTTGGATGAAATGTTCTGTAGATGTCTGTTAGGTCTGTTTGAGTATAATGTCTGTGAGCTCTAATATTTCTGTTTAGTTTTGGTCTGGGTGACCTGTCTGTTGGTGAGCATGGGATATTGAAGTATCCCCCATCAGTGTCTGGTTTAAACTGCACTGCTTCTTTTGCAGATGTGAGTGGCCTTGTGTTAGAGATGTTAAGAATGGAAATATCATCTTGGTCAATTTTCCTTCGATGACTCTTTAGTGTCCTTACCCGTCCCTTTTCAATAGCTTTGGTTTGAAGTCAATTTTGTTAGATATTAAAATGGCTACACCAGCTCACTTCTTAGGTCTATTTACTTGAAATATCTTTTGCTAGCCTTTTACCCTGAGGTAATGTCTGCCCTTGTTGTTGAAGTATGTTTCTCCTTTGACCCAGAAGTTTCTGTTTTTACATCAATTCTGTTCATCTGTGTCTTTTTATTGAGACCATGAATATTAGCAGGTAATGATAACCCATAACAAATGATACCTGTTGTTGTTTGTGGTTGTGGTGGTAATGGGATGTGTATGCTTTTGTTTTTGCTGCTATGAGATTATTTATTTTCCGTGTTTTCCTAGATGTTCTTAACCTTCCTGGGTTGGAGTTTTCCTTCCAGCACTTACTGTACAGCTGGATTTGTCATTATACAGTTTAAATTTGACTTTATCATGAAATATCTTATGGTAAGTTCTCCACCTATGAAGATTGTGCTAGGTATAGTAGTCGGAGCTGGCATCTGTGGCCTCACAGAGTCTCCAGCATATCTGTCCAGGCCCCCTGGCTTAGATTCTTTATTAAAATTTGGATGTAAATCTTATAGATTTGCCTTCATTTATTACTTTACCTGTTTTCTTTGTGCTTTTTAATATTCTTCATCAATTCTGTATGTTTAGTGTTTTGATTGTTCTGTGAAAGGGGGACTTTTTTTCCAGTCTAATTTATTTGGTGTTCTGTATGCTTCTTGTACCTTTATAAACATCTCCTTCTATACATTAGGAAATTTTTTTTCCACTATGTGGAAAATATTTTCTTAGCCTTTGGTCTCAGTTTCTTCTCCTTCCTTCATTTCTATTATTCTTAGGTTTAATTTTTTTAATAGCATCTCAGATTTGTTTTATGCTTTGTATCAGTAAATTCTTAGATTTAACATTTCCTTTTCCCAATGTATTTCTTTCCTCTGTCTTGCCTTCTATGCCTGAGATTGTCCTGTCTCTTGTTCGCTTGGTGAATGTAGCTTACATATCTGTTTCTGTTATTAATTTCTATATTTTTCATTTCCAGAATTCTCTGTTTTCTTAAGAGCTTCTCTTTCCATTTCCAGGCCTCAAACAGTTGTATTTGTTTCCTTCAATGGTTTGCTTGCTTATTCTTGGCTTTCTTTATGGAATTTATTAATTTCCTCCAATTGCTTGTGTTTTCCTGGATTTCTTCAAGGGATTTCTTCATTTCATTTTTACGGCTCCTATCATCTTCACCCTATAGCTAGTTTTAAGGTCTTTTTGCTGTATTTCCATTATGTTGGAATATTTAGAGACTGCTGTAATAGAATAGCTAAGCTCTAGTGGAGACATATAGTAATAGCGGCTATAATTGTATTCTTAAGTTGTCACCTAGGCATCTGGGTTTGGCATGACTATTAGTCTAAGTGCTGATTTCTGGGTTTGTCTTTGTTGGGTGGGTGTTTTGTTCCTTGGTTTCTGTTTCCTCTCTGGGTTTTCAGGAAATGTGATGGCTGTATGTTGTTTGTTTTACTAGCCTGCTCAGCTTGTGTGTTCACAGGAATGCCTGTGGGTGTTAGAAGCTTTCCAGGATTGGCAGGATGGATGTCAGAAGGGAATGGTCTGTAACATGGTGCAAGGGAAGGCAGGTTATAGCTGGCAAACTGTTGCAATGCTAGGGAGAAGTTAGAAGGTTGGAGTACAGATTGGAGTAGGTCTTCAGACAGACTACCTAAACTTTTTGCACAGAACTGAGCATGGGGTGATAACCTGAGTTTGGGGCTGGGACTCAGCTATGAGTGGTGGGAGGAAGGCCAAGAGGAGATGCTTTGTGGGATCCATAGGAGACATGGGCAGGATTAAGGAAGGCTTCAGTTTGGTGTACTCCTGTAGCACTAGGGGTAAGGCTGTGAACTGGGTCTAGGAAAAGGAGAGGGTGGAGAAGGTCTGCAGGCAGACTACCTGATCTTTTCAGCAAGAATGGCCTGTTATTGAATATGGGGGAGTCTTCTTGAGTTGGGGCCAGGAATAAAGTGATGTATGTGTAGGGAGTTGTTGGTTAGGATGTGATGGTCTGTGGGTAGAAGATGTAGAGAGGAGGGAAGACAGACTGTAGCTGGTGTTCTGATGCAGTGTTAGGGATGAGGCTGGGGGATTGGGTCTCCAGAGAAAGAGAAGAACATCTTTTGTTTCTTCTTACTTTTCTTCCTCTTCTTCCTCTTCTTCCTCTTCTTCCTCCTCTTCTTCTTCTTCTTCTTCTTCTTCTTCTTCTTCTTCTTCTTCTTCTTCTTCTTCTTCTTCTTCTTCTCCTTCTCCTTCTCCTTCTCCTTCTCCTACTCCTTCTCCTTCTCCTTCTCCTTCTTCTTCTTCTTCTTCTTCTCTTCTTTGTCTCTTATAATGTGCAGTATTTAACAATTCATCATCCCAAGTAAATAAGAGTAATCTGTAAATCCCCACTACTGACCTTTCCAGAACCCATGTTGCATTTGTCTTAAATCCAACTTATTTCAGAGTAATTTTCAACTTTTGCCTTTGAGAAATTGCTGTGTATTTTCAGAATCAAAAACGTAAAAGTCTTTGTTTAGAGTTTTGTTTTTGTTTTTCTTATTTGTAGGCAGAAATGTTGTTTAAGTGATACCCCTCATTAACTGTTACATTGCATTTAGTTTTAGCAAAGTAATTTACCTTTCTCTCTTTTTGTATTCTTTAGAGGGCTCCACTTATAATCCAATTATTGCCTTCTCTTTGAGCTTTGGCCAGAGCTAAACTATAAAGACTCCTAGCTTTATTAATAAATATCCATTTCTACTATTTCAAAAGCACAACTGCATCACTAATGCTTATATTTTTCCCCACTGAAAATAAAGATTATATATATGCTTACTATAATGAAAGAAAAGTTGAATTACTTATTCATGATTTTGAAGTTTCTGTTTATGTGCATTCCTGATCCTTTTTAATCTAATATACATCTGAAGGATAATTGTACCTTTACATAATGAAAAAACTATGATGTATATTTACTCAAGCATCTCAATACAATTTCCACTTATCCTAGGTTTTTCATTCATTCATGAGATATTACTGAAGATCTCCTCTTTGCCTCCCGGGGTGCTAGAATACAATAATGAAACAAAATAGACCCAGTCTTTGCAGCGTGTTGTAGTGGGTTGACCTCAGAGATATTATCCAATACATTCGTCCAAGTGTTGTGATAAATTGTGTTAAGTGCTCAGATAAAAGCAGCAGTGTATTCTATGAATACGGAGTCAGGAAACCGAGTTTGCATGGAGAATTTGGCCAGGGAAAGCTTTCTTGAATAAAATGTTAAAACCTATTTTGGAAGGTATTGATACGTAAGAAATTAGGCAGAAGGAAAGGGAAAGTGTAGTTCAGGGTGAGACACTGAGCTGAGCAACTCCTAAAGGGAAAGGAGCTTGCTGGCTTGAGGGGAAAGGTGATGGGAGTGGAACTGAGAAGGAGGATATGGGAGAAGGAACTTCAGATCTTATGTCCCATTCAGTCTTTGAACTGCTGCCACAACAGCATTGGGAAACCAATGAAGAATTATGACTAATTAATAAACAATGTATAGTCATTATTCATTGCCTCCTGGAAGAAGAAACATACATCTCACTGTAATTTGAAAAGTTAAACACAATAGGCTGACACCTCCCATCTTAGAGGATAATGACACTTTTTCCTTAAGAGTAAGTAATGATTAATAAAAAGGAATCATCCCAGTCTGCATTGTTGATTAGACTATAGTCTTGTTGAAGAGTTTTGTCTTGTTTTGTTGATTTGCTTTGTTTTAATTTTTATTTTCTTCTTGTTTTGTTTTGCTTTTCTCAACATGCCTGATAGATGATTGATTCTGTAGATCATTTGCTAAGACAAGTTTCTCCCATCCTTGTTAAATACATCAGTAAAACCAAGACAGATTAACTTGAAAATGTGATGACTGGCAAACATTAACACCAATGAAACCAAGACATAGAATTTCCTCTTGAGATTTTACGACTTGCAAGCATTGAACTTGTCTGTTTTCTTCCCTCCAGAGTATTTCTAATTATTTTATAATCCATCGCAATTATCTAAATTTATGCTATTTATTTTTATGGAAGTATATATGATCAAGATAATGTTACAGGAATCTTAAAGTGTTACCCTTATCTTTTTGGTTTACAAATACACTTTAAACAATTTCAATTTTTAAAGTATTTTCTAGGGAAAAAAAACTCCTACTAAATTTTTGAGTCATGGATTTTTTTTTTATCATAATCAATGTTTAACCATTATCAATGTCCTTACATATGAACAGTTTAAATAATAAAGCTTGAGGTAGGCACTAACTCATCTCCATGTTCAATGAGTTGGATAGATAAGATCTTACTGTCAGTTTGTGGAGAGCTACAAACATCCTCGGCAGTAGCCTAAGATGCTCAGGGCTCCTTTTGCCAAGAAACAGTTAAATGTAACCTCTTAGAATTGGATACTTCATCTGGTGACAAGAGAGTATCCCTGTTATTTGGCAAGTCCATATATATATATATATATATATATATATATATATATATGTATATATATACACATGTATATGTACACACACATACACACATACATATATATATAATTATATATGTGTGTGTATAATATATATATATATATATATATATATATATATATATATATATTAGGTATAGTATCCACGAATGGCCCTTAGTTTTAGCTGCCTCTCCCCATATTGTCTCTCTTTTCCCACATTTTCCTAATCCCCATTTGAGATTCTATATTGTGTTACGATATAACTTTTAATGGTAATTGTTTTGGGCACTTGTGTTATGCTTTAATATAGCACTACAACTTTCATATATTTCAATAATATTCTTTAAAGCAAAACTTTCCACCAAGTAAAATAAGTGTGCTTTTAAAGTTATTTTTTTTCCTCTGCAGCCTTTTTACAGCTTCATCTTCTAATCCACTCCAGATGGCCAGTCTGTGGCATTACACAAAAAATGACATTCTTTTGTAGCAATGTTCAAAAATTCATTTCATCTAGTATCTAGACTGGTTATCCAAAGTAATATTGGATATTACTCCCGATTAAGCCCTTTCTTTTCATCCCTCCTCTCTCACACTCTCTCCCTCTTTTTCCTTTCCCCATCTCTTCTTCCCTCACCCTCTCTCCCACACCTCTCTTCTCCCTCCCTCCCTCCCTCCCTCCCTCCCCTCTCTCTCCCTCTTTCACACACACACACACACACATACACACACATACACACACACATACACACACACATACACACACACATACACACACATACACACACATACACACACACACACACACACACACACACACCTGCTATATAGCCCAAGCTGGCCTCAAATTTATGATCTTCCTGTTTAGCCTTCAGAATCCTGGAACTACTAGTTTATACCACACTCTTAGATGCCTAGCACAACTCTAAGTTTCCATACTATAGCTTTCTGACATAGAATATATATATATATATATATATATATATATATATATATATATGTCCAAACAAGTTGAGATTTGTTTGTGTGTGTGTGTGTGTGTGTGTGTGTGTGTGTGTGTGTGTGTATGTGTGTGATATCCACCAGAGACAACTGCTCAGACATGGGTTTAAGTCAATAGAAAGCCCTTGTTAGTCAACTGATGACTACATTGGATGTTCAGACTCCCATTGTAGTACCAAGCCTTTCTTAGAGTGAGCTTTTAAATACAAACACATATCTTGGGCTGACATACTTCATTGAATAAGAACAGTTAGAGAGAAATGGAACTATGGCAGCCGAAAAGGTAAGGTTAGTCAATTTAGAGGCCTTCCAAAAATGGTGCACTTTGATGGATTAGGCCTTTCCTTTTGTTGTGGCCGGTGGTCCTTGTCTACATGCTGAATTTGATGACCTGGATAGTACTTCCTTCCATCATAGAACCAGTTGTGATAAGGTCTGGGAACCTAAAGATGTTACTATTCTTTGTTACAATTTTTGTTATAATTCTTAAAAATATACTTGTTAATCAAAAGGTAATTGATAACCTTAATTAATAATAATAATTAATAAAATTAATTCATTTCGCTTATGAAGCACAGCTTACTTCAAGACTTATGGTGTTGTCCGTGATGTTTTGATTTCAAATACTATTGTTTAAGAACTTTTGTCTCCTCTCATCACTGATTATTCCCAAAGCCTCTTTTAAATTCTAGATGACTTGAGGGTATCCTGTCATAGGACAAAGGAAGACACATCCTAGAGGATGCCATAGGAAGACACATAGGTTTATGTCTTCTTGATGCTATTAAATTTTAATTACTCTTAACAAAGCCCTGCAAAATAATAATTTCAAGTCAACTAGCCGATTCCATTTTACTTTCTTGATTCTGCAACTCTTAGATACTTCACCTAAAGTTGACTTCCTTTCCTTTAAAGAATATGAGTGACACCAGGCCCCATCAACCTTGATCCACTGTACTTTTCACTCACACAGTGAATGCTATTTTGGGTCCATTCTCCCACTGTTTACTTCTTTATATTTCCTGTAGCTTTTCAACTCTTTCTGTGAAACTGGCATGAAGTCTTCTGTGTTGGTGTCCTGGGTTGTTTCTCTGTCAGTGCCCACTGCTTCTCTTGACATCCCAGAAGAGGAGCTCCTTTCCATTACAATCTTGTTTTCCAAATATTATTCACTCCATGGTTTGTCTATTATTACTATTAAATTAAATGCCATTTATTTATTTTGGAATTACATTATTTAGATATTATGAAGTTAAAGCTTTCTTGTCTTAGAATCTTCCTACTAGATGTTAGATTAACTTTTCTCCTCCTCTTTTCTAGCACACACACACACACACACACACACACACACACACACACACACAAGAACACACACATGCATGCGTAATCACCGCTTCTTTCTACCTACTTCCGTTACTTTATCTTCTACCCCCAAAGGCTAGGAGCTGGCTGGGAATCAATGTTCCAAAGTCTCTTAGAGGCCATATTCTACTTTTGATTCCATCAGGAAAGCCAATTGTCTGAGTCTTGAAAGTGAAATAGAAGAAAGCGTTATTACTAAAAACACAGGTTTGTGTTTGACAGGCATGAAGTTTGCCTAGCAATTGCTTAAAATTTAACACAATTATTTTCTGTTGGCAAGGAAGCTAATTGATTCTCTATTTCCTCTTATTGCTGCAATTTTCTAATTTCTAAAATATAGATAGTTTTATTTCCCTCACCCTCATTTTCCAAAACACTTTATCACTATCATTCTTAGTTATCTGTTAAATCTATTTGTGCTCTGCATTTTTCTCCCATATTAAAAGTCATTTCACTAATTTCTCACACTTTCCTTTCATTTTTAAACAAAATCAATGATACAGCTTGTTTTTCCGATTCTCAAAAATGTAGAAGTCGTTAATTTATCGATACTATACTTATTCAAGGATTAACTAGATGTCAGTTCTTAATCCGATTAGAGTATATTAAAAAGTATCATAAATATTTAAGCATATTTTCTACTAGTCCTCACATTGAATTTTAAATGTTGTTCAAATAACATTTCAATGAGAAATAAAATGATTTATGAAAAATAGAGAAGTTGGTACTTTGTGTAACAATGAGAGAAAATTTGACGCAGGCTTTAGATTTAAACACAGACTTGGTCAAAAGCATGGAAAGATGAAGAGGAGAAGAATCATGAAAATCAGAAATAAAGGACACATGGGAAGCCTTGGATTTCAGAATAGTAACAATTCACCCCTGGTTAGAAGAACGTGTAAAGGATATGTCTATAGCTATAAGAAACTAGGCCCAAATTATACAATAAAAAATTAGAGAAGAGGCATCAAACTATCTCAATGGGTAAAGGTAGTTGCTGACAATCTTGATAACCTGTCTGACCATCAGGAATATGGTAAAAAATATAAATCAACTCCCAAACCCCCAAGATGTCCTCTGACCTTATACACATGTCATTGCATGTGTACAACCCTCCCCATGCTAAATTCATAAGTAAATCTTTAAAAGAGTTGCTAGAAGATATGAAAATTGATTGTTTTTTGATCAGCTCAGATGTCATGATAATATGACGTTTTGAATGAAAGCAATTTGAATTTGAATCAGTGCCTTTGAATTAGGTGGCACTGATTCTGGGTAAGCCTTGAGGTTCTCAGTTTCACTCAAAAAGTTGAAATACTGTTGGTGTTGTTAGGTAGAGTGTAGCGTCTGGAGCAGACATGTGGAATGCCATACACAAGGGGAAGGAGCATTAGTTAGGCCAAAACTAAGACAGTTGTGTTGAAACAAATTTCAGCATAGATCCAGAAATTCCACAAACACTTAACAGAACAAATTAATAATCTTCCAAGATGTGAGGAAATGTGCACTTTAAAACATCCAGTCATACTCCCCTTGAAAGACTTTTCAATGTCACAGCTTTCAATGCCAATATCGAGATAGTTTAACAATCACTATAAATTCAGAGGTCCTTCTGTGGAATGGCCTTCTTTGTTGATAATGGGGGAGGACAGAGTTAAGTATGGGACACACAAGCCCAAGATCTGTTTAAACTCACTTTTGCCAAATTCTTCTGCCTGGTATATTTGCCTTTCCTTTCCTTGATAGATTCTTCAATTTGCATTTAAAAATATCTCCCATGTAATGTTTCTCTGTCTTTACCTTTCATCGTGACCGAGTCCACAGAAAGTGAATTACTAGATTAATGAATGCTTAAGCTAAGAGAATATTTAGCAATTTCAGGCTGAAGAAAGTGGATTAGGAAATTGCAGCTTTTCAAAGAGATGGGCAGAATTCTTGGTGGAAAAATACAACTCCTTTGGATGAAAGATTCACGTTAGATTGAACTGCATCTATAAAGCACACAGTTTGTTTATTTTTGAAATGGTAAAGTGAATAAATTCTGTTGCTTATTGAATAGTCGTAAACAAAATAAATACTTTTAGAACTTTGATAAGAACCTAGCAGTTCTGATCACTCAATTTTACAATGTATGCTGAGCTGGTGGGCAGTAAATTGTACACCTACTTATACGTACCTTTTTAGCACTCGTTATCCAGTTTGCCCTAAGTTGACTAGCTGCACCATGTGGGTGTGAACAATTATTTGTAGATTACATTGAAACAAAGTTGAATTTGTTTCCTGTCTAGCAGTCTTTAATACTTTAGAACCTATTCTAACTTGAACTGATCTATAGCCTTCATTTCCTTGTTTCCCTTCAAGATCTTCTGCACCTGGACCACACAAATTTTGGAAGCGATCTATTAAGTTAGAAACACAGTCTCTGGTTCAAAAGAAATAAATGAACTTTAGTACCTGATAGGTTCTTTTATCTAAAAATAGAAACATGGAACTATCCCCATTCACAATTTATAAAAACCTATAACCACCTCACTCATAATACATGCATGTAGACACATACATGCAGCATGTATATATATATATATACATATATATATACATGTACATACCTGTACGCCTCCCCTGTATGCATAGGCATGTTGTATAAATATATAAACATGCTTTTGAAAACTTCATACAATTGCTCTTTTAAAATGTCTAATGGAAAGTACTGTATGGCTGGGAAGAAGAAAGACAGCTAAGGATGACTGCATGTGATGAGCTAAGGCCACAGTTTTGGTTCTGTCACTGGTTGCTACTTCACATCTTGAAATGTACAGATTACCAAGGGGTACCATCCTTAGACCTAGGGCTGGCACAGAACTCATTATGAGAATCTCTACATTAGAATGGATGTTAATATCGATTTATTTAACAGGAATATTCTATTCTAATGTGATATAAAGTCAAATACCCAAGTTCTCCAGAAGAGAAGCTGTCTCTTTCTCTTCTATTCTAGAAAAAGACTTCTCCATAATCAGGGAAAATGGTGGTACTTGAATTGCTACAGAGAAACAATATGCCTGTCCTTGACCTTGACTTTCAACTAGAAAGAAAGGAGGGTGGATGGAATATTTGAATTTTCTCTTCTTAGTCTTCCCTATCTTTCATTCTAACATCTTTTAATGGAGGCTTTGTGTCAACAGGAGAAGGTGGGAGATTCATGTCAGATCCACAACTTGCTATTCCTGAGCGATTCATCAATGTGTCAAAACCATGTAGGGAAAAGAAAACCATGGTGTGTGCAACATGGGAGCCTGAAACATCAAAAGGTCCCCCAGAGAGAAGCACAGAATGATTTTGCTTAGAATTGTTTTATTCCATCCCAGCAGTATACACTTAACCGTGCCTCATTGATTCTGTAAGGTTAGATTTAAAAGGGCAGTCAGCTAGGTCCCTCATCTTGTACAGAGGAGAGACTGAGTTACTTATATGGCAAAGTACCAGGTGAAATGAAAAAGTTCCAAATGGATAACAAGTACATAATCCCAGCCAAGACACATCAGGGAATCTGTGTGGGTTCCAGCACAAAGACACCCCAAGGGATCGGGGCATGGATCATTTGGCATTCAAACCAAGCCTACACTATCATTCCAAATTCTTAGCATCTGGAGTTACTGAGATCTTCTCTATTGTGGAAAGCCATTTCTGTCTCCTGACCAGTGAGAAAAGGGACATGCCCATGCTACTTTGTGCATATATACATATACATATATATACATATGTGTATATATATGTATATTTTTTTTCCAAATTTTAAGTGGCAGTGACAGGACCTTTATCCTAGACTGACTGAAAAGAAACATCAGGTAAGTATACGAGTTGCTTGCCTTAGCACATCATTCACTAGATAGTTGCCTCCTTTCTTCTTCTCTTTGATTCATTCACTCATTTATTGCATCTCCACTAGTTTTAGATGCCCGGCTGGCAAAGAACACTGGTCCTAAATAGATCATGTTGCTACTTTGCGGGAGGAAAGGACATATCCCATAAGCAATCAATTAAAATTTCAGATAGCTTATAGATAAGTGAGAAATCAATAGGAATGTTTGTTTATGTGTGCTTGGGAAGGAAAAGTGCTATGACAAGAGAAAACTAAGACTGTCTGAAGAGACTACTAGGGAGTATTGGAAGACTGTGGAGCCTGGCATACCCTGCACGTCAGTGACAAGCAGGCCAAGCTTACTGGTGAAAGGAAGGAAAACCTACAGACCCCGGGGAACAACATTTCAAGCAGAAATTCCAAGCAAAGGTCTTAAAGCTGTACCATGCTCTCTCCTTTATGTCTGTATCACATGCAAAGGGAAACTAAAGAGCAAAAGAAAAGGAAAGAGAGAGGGAGGTGTTTTGTTTTTAAGGGAGGATATTAGATTTATAAGTGCCAATAGCCCACCAAGTACTATGTAGGTTCATTTGACACAAAATAGTTGCTTAATAGATATATTTTCACTTAATTTAGATAAAGTTATTCTATATTATATGCTTACTATATCCACATGCAGGTGTACAACAACTGTACACACCTGAATTTGGTCGCAAGCACACTAGCTTGTCCTTGTACTCTAAACAACTAGGTTAGGAAGATCTATGGGTTCAAGGCCAAACTGAGATACATAATGAGATGTTTTATCAATAAATAAAATAAGGGGAAAATCGGTGGTTAGGGCATCTCTATTATTAACTGTAGATTGGTGATCCACAGCCTACCATCAGTAAAATGGCAAGATAAATTATAAATATAATGAATGTAAATGTTCATGAAACGGCCAGTAATCACAACTTCTTTCCATTCATGGTGTCACTAATAATTAACTGCTGGCATTACAGCGTGACTTCAACTCTATCTTGGTCAAAGACTCTCATATCATACCACTTTCACGTGCACTGGTTAAAAATGCCCTTAACCTGGTGACCAGGTGACTTAGAGTTGTTCAAACAGGATGAAAACTACTCTGACTAAAACGAACCCTTATTTTCTCTCTACCCACTGTTCTCTTTCAGGTTTTATAACAAAAAGATAAAGAAAACCCTTAGCTGTCTATCAGGTCCTTGGCATCATCACCCTACGTTAGCTTTATTTCCTTTACTTCCATATAAACTCTGGGTATCCTAGACTTCCTTTCTTTCTTTCTTTCTTTCTTTCTTTCTTTCTTTCTTTCTTTCTTTCTTTCTTTCTTTCTTTCTTTCTTTCCTTCTTTCTTTAATTTCTTTCTTTCTTTCTTTCTTTCCTTCTTTCTTTAATTTCTTTCTTTCTTTCTTTCTTTCTCTCTTTCTTTGAACCATTCTATTACTCTCCCCTTGAGTTAATTTAATTTCGCCAGTGGGGTTGGCTATATTTGAATTTTCCACATTAAAGGCTATTTCTGTTTTTACCACTTACAGCTTCTAACAACAAACCAGATGAAGTTCATCCAAAACAAAAACACACCCTCCCCAATAAAGCCAACCAAATAACAACAAAAAGAGCCAACCAAATTCATTAAGATTAATCTAATTTTTGGATCCATTGTGTCTTCCCTGTCTGTTCACATATTACTCCATTAACAGGGTACACCGGTTTCTTTTGTCCCTGTTCTTTGTTCAGAAATGGGTCTAAAATTAAAGGTATACTGAAAAGAGTTTTGATACTTAGGCTGATAACTAGCAGATGGGTGCAGGTTAGTGATGCTGAGAATAGGAGAGTTAAGTAGAGGGTCTTAGTATCAGCAAAGGCCTTGCAAATTAAAGACCACCTACTCATTAGACAGTTTGTGTATGACTCAAAATTCACCCGATAGAGTTGAGTTATATTCCAAAGGTCTACAGCTTTTGTTTTGAAATTTACAAGTAAATGTGTAGTCTTGTCTCTTAATATGAGAAGGTATATTTGTGCTGTGACACTCTTGTTGAAATACAGATTATCTAAGTTCTTACTTAATTACCAACATCCATGGTCAAACCGTAATTGAACAATCAGAAAACCTGCTTGTTGTTTGAAATATTGTTCCCAAGATCAATCTCAAAGAGAACATCAGAGGAAGACATGCTAAATAAATTATCACACATATCTAACATATAATTATGATATGATTTAGTGACTGTTTATTAGTATTTATTAGTTGATATTCATTGTTGAATGTGAAAATCAGTTCACACATATCACGGTCCCATTTATATGTTTATAGAGCCATATTGAAAATGGTGCAGTTTCAATATCTCTGAAAGGTAGGAGCTCATATAAATTATATTTTCCTCTTTACATTTTTCTTCATTGTTTATCTTTGCAATGTTCCTGGAGAGTTCTTGAATTCATATTAAAAAGCTGAATAAATGCTGGTAAAATACAGTTGACTGTAGTAGGTTATCAGCATAAATGTAGACTATAATCCCCTGATTATGTAAATGAATATGCTATCACTAGGTTCTCCACAGCTTCTTCCATTTATCTATACTCCAAATAAAAATCCCATTTCATTCAAATATAGGAGCATTCTAATCTCGAGAGGGAGGATTGGGAGGACTGCAAATATTCACTCTGGCTTTGTGACGATAGCCTTCTAGTCTCAATTTTTAAAACAATGTAGTCATTTTCCAAAGGAGTGTGATACGTTGCTGGAGAAAATTTTGATTCTCATTGTAACCATCTTTTTATTTATTGGTCCTAATAGGCAATTAACCTTTAAAGAGATTTCCCTTCAGTTCTCCATGAGACAATATGAACTGTTTTATTTCTTCCCTGAATCGTGTTAGCAGGAGGCTGCATGACTTGAATCCAGGTGGAGGAGCCCTTGACAGTTTCAAAGTGGAGGAGTTTAGCAGTTCAGTCCCTACTACTTGAAATGAAGCATTCCCAACTTAGAGTGTCAAGAAGTCATGGTTAATTGTTCTCATAGCGATGATAATCACATCACTCAGGATGGATGCTTAAAAGAACCAGAGAAGGCAAAAGTTGTACTAACAGGACTCACAAAATGGAGGCGACTTTAAGTGTTATAAAAAGCAAACCTCCACGGTTCTTCTAGAAAGAATAACAATTTAAAAACGTACAAGAGGGTCACAGTATGTTAGATCCTTGAAGGTAGGGGGAGCCATCGGTCCTACCATCTTACCCATGACTAAGTTGTTGCCAACTTCTTATTAATAGTAATTATGCCCATTCTTTACCTGTCTAAAATGTATCCAAGAAAAACATTAATAACATTTCTAAGGAAATAAAAATTAGAAGAGGAAATGTGTTATTAAGAGTGAATCTTCAGAAGCTAGTAAAAGCTAGAGAGAACACAGTTATAGGAATATATCATCCACGCTTTCAGGTTCATAAACTTCTTCCCTGCTTCCCTAAAAAGAGGGAATCTTGGTTTATAGTACATCAATAATGGAAACACAAGCGAAATCATTTAGATTATACTCTTAATCCACACATCCGGTGTTTGATAAGTCAGTAAGAACTATTTTAAAATTTTGTCACATATTTTTGGATTGTAACAATTGTGCAATCAGAGAATTGTTATATTTTATTATTGTGTGGTATGCCTGCAAAAATATTTTGTGTTGGAATCATAATCACAGAGATATGCATGTAATAAACTCATAGAAACTACAGTATATATTATCAAAATTGGAAGACTTGGGGCTGGGGAAATGGTTGGTAAAGTCTTTGCCTTATAAACCTGGGGGTTTAGTTGGATTCCCAGAGGGATGTGAAAAACTTGGACTAGCATGGTGACAGTGGCTTATCATCCAACATGGAGAAGGTAGAGACGGAGGAAGTTACAAGCCAGCCCGTGCAGCCTAGAGTTTAAGGTCAGTAAGTAAATCTGTCTCAAAGTAGTGGGCCGCACAGGAGGAATAACACACAGAAGTCTACTGGTCTCCACACACCCATGCTCAGATATATGTGAACTTGCTCACACATGCGTATGTCTGAACATACATGGACATAAACACATATGCATGCATAAAAAAATCTTTATTCCTTTTTCTTGTTTCTATGAGAAGAAAGGTGGTTTAAGGATGTTGCTATGTTGGGAATTAAATTTTAGAGGGATGCCATCATGTAAAAATTATAAAGAATTTCTCTTGGCCAGTTCACGTTACGATAAGAAAGCATCATAGAGCAAGAGAATTAAAATGACAGAGTTTATTTCTCATAGTTCGGACTGCAGGTCTAAGATTAAGGACGCCTGTGCAGTTGGGTTCTTAGTACGAGTTGCTGCGGGGTTGAAGGATGTTGAATGCTTCTTGTTTCCTTTGTCCCCTGAGTACAGATAGCAAAGCACACTGTTTTGCCTCTTTCCAGGCAGTAATTCCCCCCAAGAGGACTCTAGCTTTATGACCTTTCGAGCTCCCAAAAGCCTATCTCCAGAAACCATCACACTGGGGCTTCAGCATGCAAATTTGATGGGAGCAAAGATTTAGAGCTGACAGCCTCCTTCGCTTCATTTAAAATGTTTCCTTTTTAGAATCGGGAAAGAAAGAAATGGATGCACAAATTAGCAAGAACTTGCCGCTTCAAATAAGCACACATTATAACTTGGTAATGTACACAGATGGGGTTACAGGTGCCAGCGTGTCTGCTCAGGATGACGGTAGGAAGCTGAGTATACTGTCATGGGCTGGGTGGGGAGGTGTGAGAGAGCTACCCCTTTGTTATGCTAGTGGCGGTGACTTTATCCCATTTACTCAGAAGCCTCTAGGCAACTGCAAATAATGCCAAGGGACCACGCTGCCATATGGCTGTCACACAGGCCTTTCTGAAGAACCCAAAGGGGTTCTCTGAGGACTTACAGCCACGTGCAGATCGCTTTCCCCCCTTCTCTTTGCCGGCTTCTTTCCTCCCCCACACACCACCCTCCTTCCACTCTTCCCTCAAATGTTCTGTAGCTGTCAAGTTTCTTTTATAGAAATAAGTGAAATTATAATGAGACAAGAGATAGACGTGCCGGAGATGAATAGAAAGACTTTATGGAATTGCTGCTGCCTCTGAAAGCCTTACAGAGGAGGCAGGAGGGCGGGTAATGGCTGTCACCCTGCACAGGAACCTCTCCCCTGGCACATTTGACTTTCAAAACTGCTTCTGATCCTATCATGGGGAGTTGGTGATGTTTTAAACTGCATCCATACAGAACTACATCGCTGAGGCAGGGAAAAGTCAAGACCCTAGAATTCTCTTCTGAAAAATCCCTATCTGCGAGCCAGAGCTTCTCATTCGGAAAGTCTACTTTGTGGTATCAGCCTGGAGTTTAGGGTTGAGGACCCTCATGAGTCCTTCCCCTGTCCTGTTTTTCATAGCATGGCTTGCGTTCTGCTTTTATTAGGAGGGGATAGTATACTCGTGGTTATTTTATAAAATGATTGCACTCTTCACCCACCCGATACTAGACTGAAAAGGTTGCCTTATTATGAAGTTGATAATGAAAATTTCAGGGGGTAGATGTTCTGATTACTCCAAATGTACCCATCGGATAATTAGAAAGTCAGAAATTTACTTGTGATAATACCAAGCAGGAATTTCTTTTTTTAAAGTATGTGTGCATGTGCATGTAAGAGTGAGAGAGAGAGAGAGAGAGAGAGAGAGAGAGAGAGAGAGAGAGAGAATGTGTGTGTTTGTGTGTGTGTGTATGTGTGTGTGTGTGTGTGACATGTGTGTACCACCACAGAGCCCATGTGGTCAGAGCAAAATTGTGTATGTGTGTGTGTGTGTGTGTGTGTGTGTATGTATGTGTATGTGTGTGTGTATGACATGTGTGTACCACCACAGAGCCCATGTGGTCAGAGCAAAATGCCTAGGAGTCTTTTTTCTCTCCTCCTACCATGCAAGTCCTTGAGAATGAACTTAGGAACTCAGGCTTGGCAGAAAGTACTTTTACCTGTGGTGTAGACTGTCCGTCTTGCTGTCTCTGAAGGAAACATTTCTACATTTGTGTTTTTGTCTCCTTTGTCCGTGCATCTCTTCTTTGCTAAAAATAAACTCATGAACCTTGTTTCTATTGTTTCGTTTGTAAAAGTGGGAGTCACAGAGTTAGGTATTAAATGATGTTTTAAAATTAAAGAGAGAGCTGCTGTGGCTGTGCACAGTTTTGTTACCAGCATTTGGTTGACAGAGGCAGATGGATCTTGGAATTTGAGACTATTCTGCTCTACCTAGGGATTTCAGAGGTAGCTAGACTTACACAGCGTGACGCTGAGGCCTATGGGAGAAAAAAAAAGAAAGAACAAATTGAGACTAGAGCCTGGAATGGATGATCCTCCAAAGGCAGAAGGAGCTGTTTTGGTATGGAGACCTACAGAGAAAACAACTGTGGTGCGGATTTGAATGTGACTTGATTTAACTGTGTGAACTAGAGCTAAGCAGAGTTCCTTCCTCTATCTAGAGACCTTTGTGTTTATGACAGATACCTGGCCAGGGGACTGGGATTTTAAGAATTTTATGGAATTTGAGTTCAGAGAAATAAAACAACATATCTAAGACAACCACACGGAATTAGTGAAAGACTGTATAATTCATTAATGGAGAAGTGGCTTCCAACAGAAGTAGGAGGTGATACCTATGAATAAGGAGAAAAGAAGCAATCACATTTATGGGCAAATTGGGAAAATGTATCTATAATTGCTTCTCCCTCTCCCTCTCCCTCTCCCTCTTCCTCCCTCTCTCTTCCTCCTCTCCCCCCCTCTCTCCCCCTCTCTCTTTGTCTCTTTCAAAAATAAGAATCAATAACCAATTTGACAGCAAATCCTAGACATGAAAGCTTCTATGTGTTTGTACAAGACTTGTTTGCTTGTTGAGACAAGATCTTCCTCTGGCCTAAGACACAGGCTCTGGTCTTATGTGCACCCCTATAATTATGTAGTATTAACGGAAACAACAAATGCAAGCGATTCACATTACTAGTTAACATAGCAGGAAGCAAATACTGCTTCCCACCAGACAGTACAAGACAGATCATTCTGTAACATTAGTGATCCTCTCCCAGACCCTTCTTCTCACTTTCTACACTGGCCATACTTGGCCAACATCCTTCCTGACTTCTTTATAATGAGTCCCCTTTTCTTTACCTCTTAAATGTTCTCTTGGGAAGTTTTCTCTAAAATTTTCTGTGTAGGCAATTTCTCCTCATCAAAGAAGTCCTACCTTAAGTACTATCTCCTTAACATTCCTCAAGTCTTCTCTCTAAATGAAAGATGCTGGCTTCCCTCAGCCATGTCAGTCACACTTACTAACCCCATCTCTTAGGTTTCTATCTTTGCATCCTTGATTTTAAAAAATAATATAAGCTTTCAGGTCACATGGGTTGGTATGTGCATGTTGTCTGAGTATGTGAGAAATAGCACACATAAAATCATCCCTCATTGGCCAGCCATCAAAGCCTAATTAGTGAACCCCAGGTTGATAAGTCTCAAACCGTGGGGTGACCCATGGCTCCAGCTGCCTATGCAGCAGAGGCTGGCCTTGTTGGGCACCAATGGAAGGAGAAGCCCTTGGCCATGACAAGGTTGGACCCCCCCAGTGTAGGGGAATGTGGCGGGTGGGAAAGGGGGATAGATGGGGAGGGAAACACCCGTATGGGGAAGGGGGAGGGGGATGGGATACAGAGCTTAGGTTCAGAAAACTGGGAAAGGGAATAATGTTTGAAATGTAAATAAAAAATACACAATAAAAGAAAAAAAATTTAAAAATAAATTAAAAAAATATATATGAAAGCAGACCTGTTTGCCAGGTTCTCCCAGTATCCCTCAGTCCTTACCTGTCACTGGGTATGGCTACCAAATCTCACACTCTACCCTAATTCTCCACCCCAGGGGTTGGACTGCCAATCCCTCAGCCATTCTTCCCTATATAATCTAGACATTTTGGTTCCTGGACCTCTTTGATTCCCCTCTCTCCCCTCTCCCTTTTCCTCCTCCATCTCTTTACACAGCTCAAGGTCATGACTACTCATGACTTTCCCAGATTCCCCTACATCTTTTATACCCTCCCCTTTATCTACAATAAACCTCCTTCACCAAACCTAGGAGCAGCAGTCACATGGTATGATTTTCTTTTTTCTTTTTTATTTTTTTTGTCATTCACAGGCCAATTAGAGAATCTACCTCAAAGGAGGTCTTTGGAGTCATGATGATAAAACCTGATATTTACCTCTCGTCTCCATGCACACCCTGTATATCTGAATTAACACACACACACACACACACACACACACACACACACACAAACACACACTCACAAATACATACATCTATACATGTGAAAGCAATGGAAAGTGGTAACTAGCCAAAATTACCTTCCTCACATGCTGTAATATATATTACCTGTCCATCACACTGGGAATGTACTTCAAGTCTCATCTATGATTAAAGACCTCATCTATGTCTAATCTATTTCGTTTCTACCATGGAGTTCTTTCTATCCAAAATGGTGACATGTGTATAAACATGGTTTAATTGATATTTTGGAATTAATTAATGACCTGGACAGAGCTGGGAGGTGAGACCTGCTATAATTCTGGTGTCTATTATGATTGGCTTGCATTTACACCTACACAGTGCTCAGCATGAAATAGAGCTCCCAAGCTCTACCTGTGTCTGAATTATTCATGATTGTGAGACACTTTGGAAATGTAAAAGCCCATGTTGATTCCAAGCCTGGCTCTTGATTCCATGCATTATTCTGCAAGGACCACTCTCTGGCCAATCAGTCTGCACATTCTGTGTGATGTAGAGCTCCCACCGAGTAAATCACTGTTTCAGCGTATACCAATTTATGGTAATTTGCTGTTGACCAGGTGAACACTGCATGCCTCTACTCCATGTACACATGATGGACGTGCTCTGAACAGTGCTATAAATGCTTGTCACCAACCTGAAGGAATTGAAGACAATCATAAGTGTCTCCAAAGGAGTCAAATGCCACCAAAACATCTCAAAAGTGTAGGGACTCTGAGATACCAGGAGGTTTGCAGGAGTTACGAACAAAGAAACATCTTCATATCCTGCATTGCAATATACAAACCAGGTGGAGATGGTGATTCAATGACCAAAGTGATTGTCTCCTTAGCATGAGGACCTACATTAAGGTCCCATTTAAAACAAACAAACAGACACACTGAGCACAGCAGCAGAAGTCTGCAATGCAAGTGTTAGCGGGGAGGTAGAGAAAGCTGGATCACTGAAGGTCTCTGGCCCTGCTGACAGAAACAAACTTACGAGCACAGGTTCAGTGCGAGATCCGGTCTCAAGACCTATGGTTGATTGAGATTTAAATAAGGATCCAGCATTGAGGTCCAGGCTCCACAGTGTTCACATTCATGCCTAGATATATGTACTCGCCCCACCCCCACCCCCATCCACATGTGTACGTGAAAACACAAACATATAAATACTAATCGCACAAAAAGTGTATAAGAGAAAGCTTACATTTATACATATCACTTAGTACATGGCAATCTACAGTTGAATTGGAAAGGCCTGACATTCGATTGGTGCTTAACAACCCCTGCCCTGACACTAGGCTGAAATCAGGATACAGAAATCCTTGCCAGGTCTAACATTTCACCATATGACTTCGGCAAGTCCCTTTGACATTATGAATGATGGAATACAGTCTCTGATCTCTGTCCAAATATCACTGCCATTGAAGTACCAGAAAACCACTTCTGCATCATGTGCATGAGTCTGCAGCTAACTGCATTTGGTGAATCACATATAAATACCGTTTTATATTCTTTGCTGCCCTGTGAATTGTAAGGGAAATACTTTCTGAGGAGGTTCTCCCCCTCTCTGAGAATCTTTTGTCTACTCTCTTAGACCAGGTAAATATTTTAACCTTTCCTTCTTAAGCTGTCTTTGCCAATTTATGGGTGGACGATGTTGGGGATTCAGGCAATGTCTTCTGCAATTCCCTTCTGGTCATTGCCTCATCTAGCTTTAGCACTAGGAAGAGCTCCATCAATTTTAGAAACTTTCTCTTTTTTATTCCTCGGCAGAAAATCACCTCCCTCCCAATGGCTTCGCTTTATCTGTGATTACACATGTAAGCCCCTGATGTCACTATATGAGATTCCTGATCAGCTTTGGCCGATTGGCTTTCAGGAGAAGAGGGAGGAGGCAGAGCAAACGGCTCTAGTTCTTGCTTTAAGAGGAAAACAACCAGGGCTCAGCTGCCAAGTTGATAAGAAACAGAGGACGGTGCATCAGCCAAGCAGAAAACTCAGTCTCCAAAATTGCTAAGGCAGAGAAAAGCTTGAGACACATGTGCTCAATCTAGAGTGAGGGAAATAATAAGAGGAGGACCTCTTTGGGGGCCAATTAGATGATATAAGTCATTCATTTAACAGGCAAACCCGTGCCACTTGAGGTTTCTAAAAGACAACGTGCCTTTCACATATGGTACAGGACATTTTTATCATCAAATGCACATTATCTCATAGGGCAATTGTAAGATGAAACCACAGGAATTTTGTCTGAGGTAAGGAAAAAAAAATCAGTCACTGTAAACTCAACCTCTCTGCATTGGTTTCCCCCAAACCATCCCCTCATTCCACCGAACGCTGAGGTTTGCATTTCCCATCCCCATCAGCTTCCGGTGTCTATTTAAATAAAGTCATCAGATACACTAAGCATGTATCACCTGCCATTTGCAGCAGGATAAGAGAGATCTGCTGCATTTAGTCTGCATGTTACAAAGTGCTTGAAAACAATGAAGCTCGGAGACAATTTCTACCAAATGCTATTTGAAGAATAAAAACCCAAATGGACATGAAGAGAAAGATGCATGGTCCCCTCAGGCACAGAATCTTCGTGACAGAACTCTTCAGCTGGACATTCGAGATTAGTATTAACCGCCAAGCATTCGTATTCCGTGACTGCTCATCTTTCTCACTAAAGAAATGGCAATTTCAAAACTATGTTCAACTCACAGGACAAACACAAACAGAGCCCTGGCCCCTTGGTGTCCCCCATCCTCTTGTTGTTCATTCTTCAAGACAAGAAGAACTGGCAGGCTTTCAGGCTCAGGGAGATGTAGCCTGGAACCCCCTGAAAACTGTGTTACTTCTCCATTACGGTTCTGAAACTTATCTAAAATTTCCCCTGCGGGTTGATAATAAGCATGCCCTCCGGATATAGAATTTTCAAGTTCTTTCCACATGTCCTTAATTATGAAGCAGAACAGGGGATCTCTCAGGATTCCTAAGTAAGTGATAATAAGGTAAAAGGTGGACAGTTTTTCATGACATCTGGGAAACAAGTCATTTGACTCCCATCCCACCAAGCAGTAAACCGAAGTGTCTGATTCTGCTTTCTGTCTACCACATCACAAGCTTAGACAGGAAAATTTGATATCTCTCTCTCCCTCTCCCTCTCCCTCTCCCTCTCCCTCTCCCTCTCCCTCTCCCTCTCCCTCTCCCTCTCCCTCTCCCTCCCTCCCCCCTCTCTCTGTTATCTAAATAAAGTGGAGATGATAATAACAAAAATGTTCTCAATGTTCCATTGGGATGAATCTACACAGTGAAATACTGTTCAGTCATTAAACTATCATTTCTAGCAATACAGATGAAACCCAAGACTACCACTTCATTAAGTAAGACAGCCTGAAATCAGAAAAAATAAGCCCAACATGTCCTCATTCACTTGTAGAAACCAGTGAGGCAAGCCTGAAGGAGAATGGAGTGGAATATTGGTCACTAGAGGTAAGAGAGTATAGAAAGGAAGTAGGAAGGGGGAAACAGTTCAAGGGTGGAAGAACACCGGGATCCCTTTAGCACAGGAGTGCTACTGTGAGGCACAGTGCTGTTGCTAAACATCTCAACTGTATGAAATATTCAGCACATTAAACTGATTATGGAGGACACAGAGTTGTCTGTTGTGATTTGCCCTGGAGTTATCTGTATTTTGATGCTGATTCCACTGCCCCAAGTTACTCAGGAATCAGGTGACTTCACCAGAACCTTCTCCCCCATTGAATTTGTAAAATACAGGTGAGGGGCAGGTACAGGATAGAAGGAGGCCTGTCATTGGAGGAGAAGGAAGGATGGGTGGGAGAGAAGTTTGAAGGAAGAGGAGGAGACTGAAACGGAAAGGAGGAGACAGGAGCAAGAGGGAGAGAAGCCGTGGCAGGACAATGGAGGTTGAAGTTAAGATTCTGCTCTGTGAGCCAAAACCATCAAATGGAAAAAAGATAGCATTTTCAGCAAATGGTGCTGGTTCAACTGGAGGTCAACATGTAGAAGAATGCAGATTGATCCATGCTTATCACCCTGTACAAAGTTTAAGTCCAAGTGGATCAAGGACCTCCACATCAAACCAGATACACTCAAACTAATAGAAGAAAAACTAGGGCAGCATCTCGAACACATGGGCACTGGAAAAAATTTCCTGAACAAAACACCAATGGCTTATGCTCTAAGATCAAGAATCGACAAATGGGATCTCATAAAACTGCAAAGCTTCTGTAAGGCAAAGGACACTGTGGTTAGGACAAAACGGCAACCAACAGATTGGGAAAAGATCTTTACCAATCCTAAAACAGATAGAGGCCTTATATCCAAAATATACAAAGAACTCAAGAAGTTAGACCTCAGGGAGACAAAAAACCCTATTAAAAATGGGGTTCAGAGCTAAACAAAGAATTCACGGCTGAGGAATGCCGAATGGCTGAGAAACACCTAAAGAAATGTTCAACATCTTTAGTCATAAGGGAAATGCAAATCAAAACAACCCTGAGATTTAACCTCACACCAGTGAGAATGGCTAAGATCAAAAGCTCAGGTGACAGCAGATGCTGGCGAGGATGTGGAGAAAGAGGAACACTCCTCCATTGTTGGTGGGATTGCAGACTGGTACAACCTTTCTGGAAATCAGTCTGGAGGTTCCTCAGAAAATTGGACATTGAACTGTCTGAGGATCCAGCTATACCTCTCTTGGGTATATACCCAAAAGATGCCCCAACATATAAAAGAGACACGTGCTCCACTATGTTCATTGCAGCCTTATTTATAATAGCCAGAAGTTGGAAAGAACCCAGATGCCCTTCAACAGAGGAATGGATACAGAAATGTGGTACATCTACACAATGGAATATTACTCAGCTATCAAAAACAATGACTTTATGAAATTCGTAGGCAAATGGTTGGAACTGGAAAATAACCTGAGTGAGGTAACCCAATCACAGAAAAACACACATGGTATGCACTCATTGATAAGTGGCTATTAGCCCAAATGCTTGAATTACCCTAGATGCCTAGAACAAATGAAACTCAAGACAGATGATCAAAATGTGAATGCTTCACTCCTTCTTTAAAAGGGGAAGAAGAATACCCTTGGCAGGGATTAGAGAGGCAAAGATTAAAACAGACACAGAAGGAACACCCATTCAGAGCCTGCCCCACATGTGGCCCATACATATACAGCCATCCAATTAGACAAGATGGATGAAGCAAAGAAGTGCAGGCAGACAGGAGCTGGATGTAGATCGCTCCTGAGAGACACAGCCAGAATACAGCAAACACAGAGGCGAATGCCAGCAGCAAACCACTGAACTAAGAATAGGACCCCCGTTGAAGGAATCAAAGAAAGAACTGGAAGAGCTTGAAGGGGCTCGAGACCCCTTATGAACAACAATGCCAAGCAACCAGAGCTTCCAGGGACTAAGCCACTACCTAAAGACTATACATGGACTGACCCTGGACTCTGACCTCATAGGTAGCAATGAATATCCTAGTAAGAGCACCAGTGGAAGGGGAAGCCATGGGTCCTGCTAAGACTGAACCCCCAGTGAACTAGATTGTTGGGGGGAGGGCGGCAATGGGGGGAGGATGGGGAGGGGAACACCGATAAGAAAGGGGAGGGGGGAGGGGATGTTTGCCCGGAAACCAGGAAAGGGATTAACACTTGAAATGTATATAAGAAATACTCAAGTTAATAAAAAAAAAAAGATTCCACTCTGTGTAATTATAGGTTGTTATTAATGTTCCTAAGGGATGGATGGTACTGGGCTTTGTATGTTTAGGTGGGCAATTATATCTTATCAATTGAATCTAAGGTTATTGTGTTGTGTGTTCTTTAATGTGTAGATTTAAGTGCAATGGAGTGTGGGGCAACTGGTCTGGGCCGCCACTGAGTTAGGATGTGTTTCTGACTGCGGTGCCAGACCTAGTGAGGTAAAAGAAACCAATCCTTTTTTTATTTTTTATATTTTTACAACAACAGTTGTCCAATGCCCCAACCTGACTACCACGCATTGCACACAGCTGATGGATTGTAATGCACTTCACAAAGATGCATAAATTGAAGGAAATTAATTTTTAAAGTTTTTTGGGATGCCATTCTATTTTGGAGAGGCAAGATCATATGCTGAATTTAGTGCATTGAATTATATAAATTCATAATTCAGACCAATTCAATCTTTATAATAATCTAATTTGTTAAAAATGCCTAAAACTTGGCTTAAGGCATTTTCTACAGAGGCACTGATCATTATAGTTGTGTCTTTGCTATATCTCTTTTCGATGGAAGTAATTCTTAGAAGGGGCTTTTAACTTAAAGCTAAATATGAGCTGAATTTCATAATTGGTATTATAACTTTGTACGACTAGTTGAAAAAGTGTTTTGGTCCCATTTAATCAGGGAAAACTTAGAAAGCCTAACTATAAGCTAGTTAGAAAAACTAGGACATGTGTGTTACTATTTAATAGGTGCTAAGAGTTCACCGTAACTCAGACATGACAACTGGTCCACAGACTGAAATAAATAAATAAACTAAAAGCTAAGTCTATAATTTGAAGAATTTTATATTTAAGCAAAAATATATAATCTAAGCAAGGTTAAAGTTAAAATCCATTTGGTAGAGTAAATGTTTATCATAACCACAGTAGTAGACAGAGTAAAGTGTGGCAGTACTTGTCAGGAAGTAAGAGGGGGGCTTCACAGAGAAAGGGATAGTTTTGGCCAGCCTCTGGGGGACAAAGCAAATTGCTTCCAAAGCAGGAAGGATTGACACGTGGGAAGAACATGTTTAAGACTTTTAGCTAGAATTTCTCCTGTATCTAGTCTGTCCTCTCTATGCCTCCCTCTCCTCCTCCTTGTTCCCTCTTCCTCTTTGTCTCTCATTCTTTCCACTTTTTATTATACAGAGTCCCATAAGACCACTTTCATTTCTACATATAATGTTCTTAGAGCACACACCCACTTCTTGCCCATCTTTCCTCCTGTTCTCCCCTGTGTTCCATTAGACGTTTTGTTTCTGTTTTGATGCCATCAGAACCTTTAAGATTTTATGTGTCTATAAAGCATAAGCCTCATGTTTGAGAGAAAACAGGCGCTGTTTGTCTTCTGAGATTTAAATTTGCATAGTATGATTATTTCCAGTTATATTCATATTTTTCTTAGAATTCTCTAAGTAGAAAAATTTGTGAGTGTAATTAGGCATTATGCTGATTAGATTTTTGATTCTGTTCTTTGTAGTTGTTGTTGTTGTGGTGGTGGTGGTGGTGGTGGTGGTGGTGGTGGTGGTGGTGGTGGTGGTGGCAGTGGCAGTAATGTTGGTGGTGGTATTTGAACTTGACTTAAATCTACAGTCATCTAGGAAGAGGGGACCTCACTTGAGAAAATGCTTCTATCAGATTGGCCTACAGGTAAGTCTTTGGGGGCATTTTCTTGATTAATGGTTGATTTGAGAGGCTCTGTTCACTGAGAAAGATGTCATGCCTGGCCTAGTGATTCTGCATTGTATAGGACAGCAGGCTGAGCAAGCCATGTGAAGCAAGCATTCCTTCCTGGTTTCTGCTTCAATCCCTACCTCCATCTTCCCGTTTGAATTCCTGCCCCACCTTCCCTCGGTGATTGTGCTTGGCATGAGTGAACGAAGTAAACTGTTTTCTCTCCAACTTGTTTTTTGCCATAGTTTTTCATTACAGAAGTAGAAGGCAAACTAGAGAAGGTTTTGAGTCCTAGAAAAATATAAAGTGAATTTGGTGACTATTCTGAGCCACATTGGACAATCTACAGCAAATTAATTTGTATCATAATGGGGATCAACAGGAACCACATGAATGGAGACCATAATATATGAGAATAAAACTATATATAATAAACATATCCCACACCTCCCATTAAGGTATCAATTTTTTTTATCACTGAAACACCCATTAAGTGATCTACTTAGCACCTAACACTTAACACTTAAACATTTACTGAGCACATGAGCCAGGCATAATTTTAGGAGTTATTGCCAAGAGATAAATATGAGAGATATGGATATGGAATAATTTGCCTCACCATCTGATAGTTTGTCCCAGAATAGGTACTCACTAACCATTTGTTGAATTAATTATTCAAAAAAATGATCAGGCTAACATTGCAGAATGCTCTGTTGGAGGGCTGAAATAATTACCCAGGGGTGGTGGGACTAATGATATTTTATATTGTATTGGGCTATATGAATTCCAAAAAGCTGCCCTGGGTGTATTTTGGCTACTTCTTAGAGAGATAAAAACCTCATGCACAGATTTGCTTCTACTGTTCATTAATTCCTCTGCTAAATACTAAAACACCTAGAACAATGCCAAATACCAAAGGAACTGTCAATTATATGCTATTTAATGAGGGCAACAGCAATAAAAGCTACAAGTGTGGAAAATGAATGGTAAGGATTTGATCTGGTTTTAGCAAGCTGGATGGCTCTTCAAAATTTCTCTATGTCTGAATCTACTCACTCTCTCTTCCCCTTTCAATCCTGCTCTTTATCAACACTCTATCTCCTTCTTTCCTCCCTTTCCTCCTCCTCTCCTTTTCTCCTCAACTTTAAAATATTCTAAAGAGTATTCTCTAAAGTAATTTGGGGGACCGTTGCTCTATTTGGCAGTTATAATTCATTTACTGATAATAGATTTTTGAGAGGTACACACAGTAATGAGAACACATAAAGACCAATATGCATAAATTTGTAGCAAGGGAGTATATAACGGTCAGTTTACAGACTGTAAAATTTTAGTGGTCCAGAATGCTGTCAGATTGATGAACCGTGATTTAATACTTCCTAGGCATATGGCACAATGCATTGAAGAATAACAGGTAATACACATCAGTCAATAATATTTCTAGCCAAATTAAAAATATATTTCTATAAGCACAAAATATGAGATAACTGAAATTTGTAACTAAATACATAAAATGTATTAGATAGGACACAGTATATTAGGAGAATCAGAAGGCATTTGGCTGAGCCCCTACCTAATAATGGATTTAAAAACACAGTTGAAACTTCCCGACATTAATTACTGGTCAGAGGAATGGGGCCTGAGTCTTTATCTTGGGAGGAGAAGAGACATGCTGAACTGTCAGAGGTTATTAATAGACAACTACCTAAATCTGGTTTGAGGAGCCCTAAACCTTACAAGATTACTTTTTAGCTGGAAGCTTGCTGAGAAAGAAAAACAGGCCTGTCAACCACCTAGACAGGACAAAGTCCCCCAGGCAAGCTGGTTTGATCTGGAGATTTTAAGATAGCATAAATCTTGCCTAAAGTGTGGATAAGTGCAATGGTCCCTTTGGCTATTGTCTACTCTTAGCCCCTGAGATATACTCTGAAATAAACCATGTCTTCTACACTTTTCTCCTAATGTTACATGTAAATTCTTCCGACAGGATTCATAAGACCCCAGAGCAGAGAAGGTCCAGAGTGAGGTTCTTAGACTATTAGCATACAAATCATACAAATATGATTTCTACAGTGAACAAATACTATGAGTATTTCATACAAAGAAAGCCTAATTTGGTATAGACCTACTTAATACCAGGGAGGTGGGGATTCCTTAGTAACACAAAAAAGAAAACCCTGGGATAATTCTACTCTGATTCTTCTAAGCTGAAATAAGAAGGAAGATTCAGATAAACTATGTTAGAAGAAGCTGGAACATCTGTGACATCTGTTCTACAAATAGGGGTTTAAATATCCCAATATCATTATTTAACGTCAGATTCAAAAATCTAGATTTCCAACTACGGCTTAAATGCAACCAAGTGAGGGAATACTGAGGGGATGAGAATCATTTAAACATTATACAAAATCATAAATAACACTTATCCCTTTTTAAGTCTTTAAATTAAATTTTCAAATAAATGAAAAAAAATAGAAGTATACACCACAGACTTGATCAAAGGTATTGACTTTGTTTGAAGTGGAGTATTTTGCTTAAGAATTTGGATAAATTTTAAAATTAAATGTGGTATTCGGCATCAAAATTATGAATGAAACAACTTCAAATAAGTAAAAGCAAATAATAATTTATATACAATATTATATCTTTATTTCTAAAAAAAGGAGTGAAATATGAGAAATGATGGAAAGGTATTACAGATATTTTTCCTGACTGAAATGATTATCTGATTGCTGTCTAAATGACTGGTGAATAAATAAACTTGGCCTTGCAGTCTTAGCAATGAAATAAACAAAACAATGCTAACTGTAGGTAGGTTGGTGATAGTGGTCATGGGACTGTTAATACCTGCTAGCCAAAAGGAGCAGATCCTCACCAGAGGTTCCAGTGGCTTCCTTTACACAGGCTGCACATGATCCTGAGCAGTACTGAAAAAACACAGAAGATGAGAGGTTAACTGATGATGACGAGGATCCACAATGCAATATCTGCGAGACCATCCATGACGTAATATGACTATCCGGTGTTACATCTTTCACAGCCTCCCACTCTTCCGTGACGCTTCCTCTGTGCTCCTACCAGTAAACTCATCAGCTCCCTAAAGAGTGTCTGAAATCAGTAATTTGGTCTGTCATCAGTGGCCAATCTAGGGTGAATCAAGTGTTGTTTACATCTCTTCAGAAAAAAAAATAACAAAACAGAATTGTTTGATATTAATATAAAAAGAAGAGGCTAGTTTTAAAATCAGACTTCATGTAAGAAAATACAGTATTTGAGCTTAAAAACTTAGGTATTACAGATCTGCCAAATAGAAGATGCCTATAGGGGGAGAGTCAATGAAATACCAGGAGAAAGTGAGATTAGAAACACGAAAGAGAAATCTCACATGGAGAAAAGATTGAGATGTTCCAGTTCATTTTATCTGAATTGGGTGATGTTGACTTTTGTGACAACTTGGCTGGCCTATAAAGTTTAGTTTCTCGATCAAACACTAAATGTTGCCCAGAATGTTAAACAGATATAATCGATAACCATGATCCTATTAAGGCAGACTGCCCTCCATAACATGAGTGGGTCCTAGGAAACCCATTAAAGGTATTTAAAAACAAACCAAAATTACCCAAAAAAGAGAGAATACTTCAAGATTATTACACAGAATCACACCTGAGTTTTCAGCCTGATGCTCTCCTGTATGAATCTAGATTTCATTGAGAAGCAGAACCAACAGGTAAGTAGACAGGAGTACTTATGGATGGATTAAGAATGTCTATATGTAATTATTTGTTATTGTGAGAATTTTACTAACATTGTGTGTGTGTGTGTATATATATATATATATATATATATATATATATATATATATATATATATAATTTCTGGTTTCGTCTGATTTTATGGCTTCAACTGCCTCTGATGATTGCAGCGAACTTCATGAATTCCAGAACAAACTCAACTTCACTGTGCTGCCCACACTGTAACGACTCCCAACTTCCTGACTCTTCCTGCACTGTTCTTAAATAGATTCTGTTTCCTTTGCTCTTCTCGTAAGACGTGAGCAAATTCATTTTGTCAGTTCTTTCTCTGATTCGTCACTTTGTCTGTCCCTCATGAGATGTCTCTTTCTGGATGCTTCCTTCTGTAAACTAATTTTACCTGAATGGTATGTACTAAGGTGGTGTGTGTATGTATTTCATTTAGAAGGATTAAGGGTGTGCAATTTATCTGTGTGCATTCCAGCTGGATTACACAGAACTAGGTCTTTTGATATGATCCCTTGCCAGAGCAGCCATGTTGCTGGTTTAAAATTCTTCCACATTAACGGTATACAAAGGTTTAAAACACAGAATTTACCTTTTCGCAAATCACCAATTTGAAATCTCTCTTCAAAAAAAAAAAAAAGATACCTTCTTCCCATGTGGCATGCCATGCCATCTTCTATTACATATTCCCTGTCCCTTAGTCTGTATCATGCAAGCCCAAAGAACATGACTGTTAAAGAGTAACACTCAAGGCATCAGAATTCAGGTCTGTGGGATACCTATCACATTCATTGGAAGGTAAGTAATGAAGTAAGGCAGCTAATATTCTTGTGCTGGGCTTGGCTGCTAAAACGTGCAATTTGGGAAGTTCTCATGTCACTGATTTGCTTCTCTGAATTCACAAAATAGAATGACTACTTCAAGACAAGAAGTTTAGGCAGCCATGGGAGTACCTGCACTTTTATATTCTCACCAACGTGGGAGACCGGCACGTAGACCAGGAGCCCTGAGCTAACCCAGGCAAACACAGTAAC